>NC_090132.1:24246910-24496910 GCF_040581485.1 Linepithema humile | reverse complement strand
TTACGCACGTGGTGATCGTGTCTGGTGGTCGGCAGCAAGTAAGGTCAGACCGACCTTACTTAATCTTGATTTGCACGCGAGTAAACTCTTGCGACCGAAGTTAGATCGGGTCAAGGTGCAGCCGGCGGTATACTTGCATGCGCTTGCAGCTGGTCCTAACATACACAACAGCTGGGTTTTTGCATCGCGCTGTGGACGAGCCTCCGCTCGCGATCGGGTACTTAATTCTTTACGATTTTGCATCAAGATGGACTTGACACGCTGCTTCGTGATAATTCGAGCAAATAAACTTGGATTGATATTTTTAAAAAACTCAATGTTAAAAAAAGCGGTGTATAAAACTAAACTTTCATCTTATGAATAAATGGAAAGTTCATCAAAACTAGTTTTTCAGAATTGAAAAGGAAACACTGACACATGCACATACAAATATATCTTTCGAAAATGTTACTAAATTTTGGAAATCCGAATTCTTTTATTTTTCATCTTTCCTCGTTTATGTTTATATTGCGCCTTTTAAAAATTTTAACGTCCTTCGAACACAATTCGCAAATAAAAAATTGTAATATAATTCTTGAATCTACAATATAATAGCTATAATTTTCATTACTCCAACTTTTATTCACGTTATAATTTATTCGTCGTAAAAAATATTATTACACTGTAAATTTTTTATATGCAATACACCTACACGATACGTCAAAAATGTGAATTCGCTGGATCAAAATGCATCCGTGAAAAAAATATCAATTTTGTACGCAGTTAGTATTCCAGCGTAAAATTTCATAGCACACATTACGATAAAATAAAATTATTTAAAAGGGCAGATTTTTCCCATGTAAATTTGATCAGTTTCTATATAAAAAGCGAATCGATTTAATGTCACGACGCGAAAGGGGCCAATTAAAAACGTCCGATAACATCAATTAAATGACACTCGCTCCTAGAAATGTTTATTCAAGAGTTATCACCGAGTACGTGTCAATATTACTAAACGCTATTCAAATACATGTACGTATATATCATTCCATCAAAGTAGCGCTAACATTATTTATCGACTAATTTGATGATATCAAAAAATGGATTAATATATGACCGTATTTTTTTGCTACTTCATACCACGCTATCTCATTTCGACACGTATTCGCATTGTTACTGCCAGTAAATCAACTTCTCTTTCTCATACAAGGATTTTCTAAAAATCATCGTGACTCGAAAACGTGAAGAGTAATTTTATTGAGAAAAAAAGTGGCTTATTATCATATCTTTTCGCAATGCGTCATAATTATAATGTTTAGTACCGTGATTTGCGCTCTGTGAAATGTTATTAAACATACAGGCCGTATAATTGTGCAAAGCAACACAGTAACACGCAAACCACTGTAATTTGCTATTCTTAGGATATATTCAATATATAATACTGTGAGTACAGATAAAAATTTCTAATAGAATTATACATTTATGTTATTTGGTGTTCATTTAAAATCTTTATATCATATTAATTATTAATTACAAAAGATAACTGACTAATATAAGATGAGATTAATAATATTAAAAATATAATAAAGAAAATTATGTACACGTATAATAGTAAATGTGATATTTAAAGCTGCAGCAAAAATGTTATTTATGTGAAATACGATAGCGTATGATTTACGCTAGGACTTGGAGAGTAACTATATATTTCTTTGCATGAATTATTGCCCGAAACTTGAGAACGAAAGAGACGGTATATATCAGAGTAGCGGCGAACCATACATATTTGATGAGGATTAAGTTCTCCGCGAGATTACGATTTAACCGTCATTTTTGTCAGATTATCTCATTACGCACGTATTATATGAGCCGCATATGAATAAATGAACTTCTGATGTAATAACCTTTCATTACGGTAGGTTGCTTTGCACAACTAATTGACCTTTATATTATTCGGTCTTTATATTATAATCCACAAATAACTAAATATGAATTACTCTATATAAATTCTTTCATATAGAATGGAGATATAGATTATATATAATTTTAAATTAAAAAATATTTTTAGCCACATAACAAGAAATATCTGTAATATCATAAAAATCTCGAAAAGTTTAGTTTATTTAAATATGACATTTTTCTCTCATTTATTTTTAAATAAAAATTGAAACATTTTACTATTTTGTTGAATAAATTTTACGTTTTCACATATAATTCATGTATAAACAAAATGTAATAATGAGACATTTCCCAAATCTCATTCTCAAAACTTCATATAAATGAGAAATAAAAATGTTTCTTTGAAATGCCTTTTTGCGACAATTCTGACACGACATTTCACATAGTTTTTTGTAATTGGATGTCTGACGTGGCGACACAATTTTTCATTGCGCAAAGTGAAAGAAACTCGAAAGCAAGGAGATATTAAGTCGCAAAGCAAAGTCGATCACGTAGCGAAATTGCGGCACCAAATACTTCCACCTCCCTTTGTATCCGGCGTGTTATTACGACGACGGAGCCACATGTCTGCGAATTGCATTGCAGGAATTGAGGCGACGCCCCGCTTCGAGCTCTCTCCCCTACGAGAAATCGAGCTTGCACCCGATTTAATATATCGCGATCATAAAGGAGGTATAGAAACGCGCGACGACGATGGCGTCTGATCGCGGCTACGTGACAGAGCGAAATAAATGCGCGCGATGGAATTCGAGAAAACGGCAATCCTCCTACACGACAAAGCAGGCGGGTCAAGCAGGGTGTCGTTATATTTTTAAGTCGCTCGGGACCAGAATGGATCGAATTTAGAATTCGTACGATTGCTAGTTTTAAATATAATATAAAGTCGCACCAAAAATGAATCTCACAAATTGTGCGCTGAATGAGCATTAAAATCTCTTCGGTTGTGAAAGCCTCATTTATTTATACGTACTCATCAATATGTTATGTGTAAGTAGAAAAATCTATTGATAAAAATTTCTCTTTCTACTTATAAAGCTGCTTATAAATATATTAGTTCAGAAGATAAAATTATCGCGCAAACCATTATTCCTTTCTCAACAATTTCTGACTAATAGGCCCGGGTAGACCACGTTTCTCTCAGCGCTCGCTCGTACATGCATGAGACTAGTCCAGCAAAAAGTACGCCGAATTTGCACGTCTCGTCAACACGAACGGTAAAGCGCTCGTCGTAATTCGTTCATTTTTATTCCAGACGCAACGGTGACGTCGCATCTGCGTGACGTAAATCCCGATTAATCTGCTCTTGCACAGAGAGAAATAGTCTAACAGAGGTGGGACACTTCCGCGCTCGTAGAAAATTAATCTGCTGATTTATTAAACTTCCGAGCGTGAATATATACAACTGTACGGGAGCGACAGCCGAGTCTTCGGAAATGCAAATTTTATGTTCTTCCGGGAGCGACGCGGGCGCAAAGGGACCGCTCGTGAAATGTCGCGGCAATTATAATTCCGAGTCTTCTCCTGTGGTCTCATCTTGTGATCAAGAATTAGTGCCGAGAATGCAAACGAGGCGTTGAGAATGCACGTGACGTGTGTTACTTTTGAGAAGCATTGTACAAGCAACTTTGCCGCATACGTCACATTTTAACATTATTACGTAATTAGTGTAACAATATTATTTTGTAATGCATTTAAACAGTTATAAAAATTCAAATTTATATTTTGAGAAAGACATTGATGACACGACATTTCTATTATATATACAAAAATATAAAATATAACGCCGAATAAAAACGACACCTCCATTTATATGATATTTTCGTGAAATATACTTCGAAATCTGTTTTCAGCAATAATAATCAACGAAGAGAACACTACAGACCAGTACCGCCGAAACTTTATCGTGCAGCCAGCACACAATATACGCGCAGTCAGTTCCCCAGGTAAATATTCATTTTCCTCAGCTTTATTGTGTCGAAACTTAATTAAGTTATACCGCAAACGGCGAGTACACGTTGGAGATGAGTTTGAAAAGTATATCTTTGACGTTGCTATCTGTGCTTCGTCGCAAAGCTGGTTGCTGAATGAAAACGGAGATTTGAGCATCATTTATCCGTGGTACATCTCTCGTTATTTCAAAAATACACAAAATGTATAAAAGATATTAAAGACTACAAACAGCAATAATTGCGATACATAGAAAAAGCTTTTCATCATAATTAAAAAAGATTTTAAAAACTACAGAATTTAGTACAATTAGAGATTGATTTATTTAAAAAAAACATAAGCAAATTAATTTTAATTTTCGGTAAATTAAATTTACATTAATTTCTTAAATTTTCGAAAAAAAAGATTGTTATAAATTCTCTACATTAGAATGCTTTTAATTACAGTTACAATTTTTGTAATTCTTTTTTCAGTTTTGAATATTGCGCGTTTCAGCGCGCATTTCGTGCTGCGTTCCGCTCGATTTTAATCGATTCGATTATATTTCGAGCTTTTAAATTCTACACTTTCCTTGATATAGAGACTTCCATCGCACGCGATGCCATTCCTTTGTGAAGACTTTCCCGAAGGCTTCTCGCGCTTTATCACGGGCGGCATGAGGCACCCTCCCCCCCCCGTGAGCACCTGCCGTCTCCAAACTGCAACGATTATGAGGGATGATTTATCGCCGGGACGCGCGGATCGCGTGTTGTCGTTCGCTTCGTTCGTCTTAATGCGCGTCGGGACGTGAATTCTCCTCGTCAACGTCGACCGCCGTCAAGGCTATCTGCGACGAGCGCGTCGGGACGCCGGTGAACCTTGTACGGATCGCAGAAGCCTGATAAGGCGTGGTCGAAATCAGCGTGGATCTGTACGGCGCTCGGCTATGGCGTGCACAGTCGGTTATTATAACTAAGTTGTCACAACTAATGTAATTACGGCGCGCTACCGATCGCAAATGTAGATAAGCGATCCGGTTGTCCTTCAGAATCATTGCGACCTTAGGAAAAACCCTTCTTCTCACGGAAACAATGAATACTTATAACGCAATATGCAGTCACACACGTCTTCAAGAAGTAATTATATTATTACCTCCAATTATTATATTTCTCTCTTATTATGTATTATTTTCCCAATCATGAGATATCTAGAAAGCAGCTTGTTAGAGCAAATCTTTTTAATAAAAATAAAAATAAAAAATATGGAAAAATGTTACTTAAGTATAACATTGTATCCTTTAAATTTCTTCGCATTTCCAAGAATATGTGAAACATGTACGCGGTCCAAATTATGTATTAATATTAAATTGAATATGGATATCTTTTATAGTTATTTGCCGTCAAACTCGGCCCACGTGTACTATTGCTTGAATAATAAATCCGGTCGTCTGTGATCCCACGGTTTTAAGACCGAGTGTTGTAATATTGTATATGTACGACGAATGTATATTTCAACATCCGACCAGTATACTTTATCCCTTATGCCGTACGCGACAAAGTTTGGATAGCGCTATTTCATGCTTTGCCTCTTTTTTTCAAAATTCTTCGCATATTTGATATGCGTAAATAATTTTTGCCGAAAAGAAGCAAGCTTATATTATTATTTCAGTCGATTATTTCAGAAATGTTTTCAGTTAAAGCACTCGGTCCTTTCGAAAAATTGTAGAGATGCCACGCACGTTTATAACATGCATCGTAATACACAAAACTATTGCATACTCTGCATAATTCATGAAACCATACGAATACCACACGCTTCTGCTTGGATATCGATGTTTTAAGGCAACTGTGCACTCTCTTTTTTCCATTAGGAAGCACCGGGCGATCGGTGGCGGGGCGCTAAAAATTTCAAGAAGAAAGCTGATTTTACGACATGGCGGTGTTATGTACGCGTCCATCGTCTGTTTCGGGGTTTCCTCGGACTATCGCAACGAGTTCAAGGAGAGAGTGCAGGGGAAGCGATCTCGATTTACGTTCGCTGCGGAGACACTGCGGTATCGCGTGTTGCACTGTTGAAAAAAACGATAGTACGGTGAAACGATGGCACACGAACCCGGATTTGAGGATCTCGACAAGTTTGTTAACACTATACACAAACCGCAAGTGTAGCCTGAGCTCTAGTTTACATCGAGTTTGTACAACACCTTGTGGAACTTAGAAGACTCTCATTTAGCGCTAAATTGTGCAGTGAGAATAGCAGTTCAAATACTGTGGAAAGATTTCAAGCGTGAGACAAATTTTAAGTCAATGTACTTTCCTTTGAAATATTCCTCCTTGTTATTAAACAAACTACAAAATTTATAGCGCTCATGTAATTAAACTTGAATGTGAAAGAAACATAGCGTTGGTATTTTAGAATAAATACACATATTGAGAAATGTAAAAATGTTTATAAAATATAAGTTAGAATAAAATAAATAAAATAAATAATAAATATTAAACTCCAAAATTTGGATACATTATTTATTAATTAAAATGTAGTACTATTGTGCTCAATTAATTGCTATTCAAAAAAAATTTAATATAAATATTTGCGAGATGCACGATGAACAATACACGTATTCCTCTTAGATCGCGCGTTTTGCTTGTGTGTTCTTCTTCGCGTGTGTGTTTATGTTCCATCAGTATAAAGTCGACTTCCGTCAGACATAGCTTTTATCACAAATTTCACTCCTTTTCATACACCCTCTGGTTGTCATTCGCACTCGTGCGACGTCGAAAATAGTACGATCCATAGAAGAATTTATGTCAAGTTGGGGGATGATCACCCAGTGATGCCAATAAGTGGTGACATCGACAATCTATTGTATACATCCCCTCCATCTTTTACAATCTTTTATGAGAAGAATTTTACGCAGAAAAGTCGACCTCGCGTTTTATAGAATTTATATTCTATAGAAAATTCTATAGACACAATTCTGAAATGTTATTTCATAAATAATTACGTTGGACCATATGTTCGCAAACGATCGCCTTTATTTCTGTCAATTATAATCAACGTAATATCACGTAATATCACTCGTATATCACGTAATAAAGATATAATATGAAACGTTGGAAAAACCCATTTACAGGCTATTGAAAATATTTTGCGACATTAAAGGCGGCCGGAGAATGTCGGCAAAAGTTAAAATAATGAAGCCGGGAAATTATACACTTTCCGCCGCAAGCACTGTCGCTTTTCGTATACGCTGACCGCGTTCGAGCTAATTTTAAACATTTTCAACATCCTAGCGCCGTAATTTTTAAATATCCACGGAACGAAATTTTTACGCTGGCAAATTTTCGCCAAGCGCGGATAATTGGCCGCTTCCAACGTGGCACTTTGCAATACATTCCAACAAAATTAATTTCGCTATTTGAAGATCTTGTTATTTTCAGAAAATAAATATAAGAAAATTTTAATTTTAATTTTATCAAATTTAATCAAATATATATGTCGACACACAAAGTCGATGATTAACAAAGGTCATTTGAGTAGTAAAAACTGAGTGGTACCGCTAATTGTATCTATTATTGAGTCACTTTTGCTCTGTGAGAGATCAAGAGCTTTTGCGCGGAAAAAGAAGCTCTCATAATTAGTTTCTTGTATCGTGTTCAAATTTGCACAAAGTAAAAAAATCGTTGAAGCAATAGCGAAAAAATTTTTAATTTCACACTCGTAATAATTTCGTGCATAACTTTTATCGCCAATGTCGAAAAAGATAAAAGTGTGATTACATTAATAATTAGATTGAGTAATCTACAATTTAATGTGAGTAAGAATACAAAGTTTATTAAATTATATATTTTAACAAACAAATATTTCTATTTTTGCAAACTATATAAGTTTATTTATACGTGTATATTATTATACTTACGTGAAGGTTACGGTAAAAATGTTCTTTAGAAGAAAACTCTGGGAAAAAGTTTTATTATTTATGATACTCCGCGTTGTTGAGTAACATTGAACACAAAGTTATTGCGAATCGAGTTTTGCAAATTTATGGTTCCGTCAATTATTCACCTGAGTAACCCAGGTTCGATGTCGCGCAAGATAGATTCTGTTCTCGTTTCGAGTATTCTCGATGCAAATTTAAACTCTCCCTTGCTGTTTTCGTGCGAGCGCGCGCACACACACATACACATACAGATGCACACATAAGAAACAGTATGCCGTTAGCCCCTCTCACCTAGATTTTCGATGTGCGTCTTCCGTTTCTTCTTCTTCCGCGTCTATTTTTAGATTTTTATCTTTGCTTAACGACGCTTTTCCCCTTCGAGTTTTTCCTAACAAATCTTTACGTACGTTTCACGTAAATTTTTGCAGTTAAAAAATTTCAATGCAAAAACAATGATAAATGTACAACAATCCATTTTTTAATCACTCTTTTAGATCTCTAGAACGAATTTTAATTTTAAGTTTAATATCAAAAATGGATTTTGTGCGTACTGCATATTTTTAATGCAAATAAAAACATTAACTTGTATTAAGCTTACGCGGTTCACGTCCATTAAATATAAATTCACAAAATGGAAATACATTTTCCTGATATTCGTCTGAATACCGAAAGTTACTGTGGCATCAACAATTCACAACTGTTCGAGCGATATGTAACTTTAACATTTACCGCATTCGAAATACGGTATTTTAAGGCGCTATTATAAAGTTTTTCTCTGCAAAATGAAGAAAAACTCACGGAATAAAAACAAAAACGGCAGGCGCACAGCGAATTCGCATTGTGTATGCATGACGGTGTAGCGCGCACTTTCGTTCGCTGCGTATATTCGTAGATTTGACCCAATGACCCAGAGCAGTGTCGAAACGCGCGACGGAAGTAACGTGGCGGCGAATCACCTCCGGCGTTCTCGCCCCGAACTTGTTCCGATCTTCAGGCAAATTACTATCGACGCGCTATCGACCCATCGAGATTACAAATTCTTGTTATGCGCGCTTTTACGACTTTGCGATTCGTTCGATTCCTGCGATCGTGCAGCAAATGTCGCGCGAAAATTTACTTCTATTACTTGCCGAGATATCTTTATATATGCAAATTGCGCACCCGACGTCCCTGATTTCTCGCAGTTAGCGAGATTGCTGTGACAACTCGTAAAGATTTCTGCACACAAATATGTCAGATAATCTACAAAATGCAATATGCAAACATGTGAAATTTTTTTAAAACAATTGTTAAAACATATTTCGTAATTTTAGGTATTCTTTTAGTTAAACAAAATCAAGATGCATAATCTCTACAAAACGTAATAAATTTTCAATAATTAAATCTTCAAAATAAAAAGTAAGAGAATTAATATTTCTTGCAAAAACCCAAATTTGTTAATATTTCTCGCTTCAAATGTACAGAGAGTGAATGTAGAAACGCGTGTTAATTATAATGTAATTAAGAGGAGTTGGAGAAATCTCTCAGATCTTGGGAAAAAAAGAAAGCTCTTTCCATCCCTGTTGCGCTTTAAATGAAATTGGTCATTTGGTCAGAAATTAAATAGAACGGTCGACGTCGTTTATCTTAAAGTCCTTTTTATTGTTTTCAACAGTGTTTGAAGAAATTCAACACGCGGAGTACTGTTCAATATGTAGTGGATTAACGGGACAATTAACAATTCATTCATAATAAATTGTAATTTGTGTTGACAATTGCCGGCGCCGAACTATTTATCACCGCCGACTGTATTCTTCATTAAATAAGGGATCTATTTCACAGATAGGGGTGAATTAACGTCTGCGTGTTGCCACGTCAGGTGACTGAACATTTAGAGCGATCTGCGACACACGGGCGCGACTGTCGCACCCTCTCGCTACCCATCCCCGTCGCACTACCCCGAAATTTACATAGCGAAAACGGCGGGAATAACAGGTGCGGATTAGTGAGAAGCGACACTCCAGAGACGGTAATGTCGAACAGTCAGACACGTTCAAATAACGGGTGTCGGCTAAAGATGTAAAACATTGCAGGCCAAACAATGTGTAATCCAAAAATAAGAGTATAATGAAAATTTTTGCTTATTATAAAAGTATAGAAACTATATACTGATAAAAAATCTTCTTTATTTAGATTGTTTTGCATTTCCTACAGCAATGTCTTGGACATAAATTCTTTACCTTGTCAGACTCTTATCTTTATTAGTTGTTAGATAAAGATAAGAGTCTAAGAACTTCTGCTACCAGTTTACACTCTTAAAACAAATTTAATTGAGATTACTTAATTTCCGTAATTATATTTTTTACATCGATAACGATTCGTTCACGTCCAGAAATTTGTCACGAACGATTGATGATTGACGTTGGACGTAGCGTACATTGACAGGGATCGTCAATACTTAGATTGACAATAAATATCGATCGTCCGAAGGCGCTGTTAGAGCATCGAGGGCCGTCGACTCGTAGCTACTTTGTACCCCTTTCATTCTCGTCGTTCACCTCGCTTCACCCTCTCCTCTCCCTCACTTTCCCTCTGCGCCTCTCTCTTGCTTTCTCTTCGCCGTTTCTTTTCACTCTCCAGCTTCTCTCGTACTCGGGGCGGCCGCACTCTTTCTAAAAATAGGCGCGCATCGAATAACGAGCCGGGGGCGGCGACGGCCGCGGCGTCGGTGGCGGCGGCGGTGGCGGCGGCCGCTAGGGTTGAAGTTTGCATTGTGAACGCGTATACATGACTACTAGTATCCCCACCTTCTCCCCACCCCGGATGTAACCGTAGATTTGACCCAATGACCCAGCGGACGGACCCGAAATGCTACGGAAACGCCCGAACCCTCGACCCCGGCTTCACCCTTATCCTCTCTCTCTCTCTCTCCGAGCCACCCTTTCGCGTTCAACCCCTTTGTTCCGGTCTCCCATCCCATCAACCGATAGTGGCGCGCCTCCCCCGCTAACCCTGATGATCGACTATGCACGTAGGTATAAATATTTTGTTGTTGTGTATCTGTCGCGGGCGCGAGTGTCTAATGGAGCGGCATAATATGCGACGCCGTAATGCGCCATCGGCGAATGATACCTGCGTTACTTCGGCGGCATACCACAATGATTAATCTTTGCGGCCGTTTTCGGGATAATCAGAGTGAGCGGGCCGTTATAATGTATCGCGAGATTATACGCGGAAGCCGCGTTATGCGAGCACGTCACCGCTGCTCGCATACCGGGGTCCGCCGAATCCCCCTATGGATTCTCGGGATATCTTCGACGCAATTAGGCGAATCCGTATGACTTGCCAATAATATTAAACGGCGCGAGGCAAGCATGTGTCTCGATGTGTCGCTTGGGGATGAATATACACTGTTTGTCAAAAAAATCGACGCACTGCAAAGCGAGCTTTCCCATCCAGTGAAGCTTTACATGTGCTGTGTAGATAAGGAGATAAAAAATTGGCAACAATATCACAGTACAAGAGAACTTATTCGAGAAAATCTCTGTGTCTTATATAAATGTCAGAGTAATATTTTGTAAAACCAAATATCAGACATCTAGAATAATTTTTTCGGAGCGTGTGGATTCTTTTGATAGAAAATGTATATGTCGAAATAAAATCTTTGATAATTTTGATAAAAAATTTAAATGTAATTGAAGATTCCTTATCAATTCTTTAAATTATACATATAAGTAGAAAATTTGAATTTTTGTTCAACTCAAAATTCATGAAAAATCCAATCGGCAAATTTCCTATCAGTAAACATTATGCAATCTATGATGTTTATTTACGCGATGGACGCAGAAATAGCAAAGTCTAGATCTCGATATACAGTTCACATGCATCGCGAGGTTAATGTAAAGATTTCTAGGTCTCGTGTGCATTATTAGGTGGTATTGCCGGTAATAATGCTAGCGAATCTTTCTTTCAGGCGATGTTGAATTACGATCGTTTGCAGAGTGTGAAGTATATAAAAACGTCAACTATGCTATAATGAACTGTATGTCGCGAACACGTCCGTGAACATTACGTAAAGTGCGAAACATGTGTTCGCGATACAGTTCAGCCCCGGCTACTCCTTGGATCTTTTTCCTCGATCGATTCGTAAAACTAAGCGGGGCATAGATAGAAAGCCGAAACCAGTGTAAATACACTCGCGGCAACGCAAACTGTATTGCGCGATACGGTAGCAATATATATCAAGCTCATACGCTATGTTCCGTTGTTGCACGATATATAAGCACCATATATCTGGCGAGATACATACATACTAAATACACACAAGACACATTCGCCGCGACGGCCTATGTCGCCTCTTTACTCTCGGCACTTTTCCAAGCAACGGTAAGCGAGGAGGTATCTCAAGACCTTTCAGTTGTGCAGAAAAAGTGGCCGGACAAAGTGACAAAAACTTTGCTGTTACGTTTAAATTCGCGCCGCTCGGCGAGACGCGATATTTAGACGCATAATAAGATTAAATTGAATTATTCATTTAATCCTAACATGCAAAGAATGTAACCGCATAAGTACATTCACTAAACTCCGGACTTTTTCGTTACGATCCTGTATTGTTTTACACCTAAATTTATTCGCAGGAAAACCTATAAAAAACTATGCGTTTTAGTTAAAATTATTATTGCATCTAAATTGTGTATTGCGCATACATTGTATCGCTTCGTTCAATTATTTATGTGTTTGTATTCCTGTACATTAATAATAATAAACATACTACAATCAGTATGACAAATTTATAGGTTTCATCTTGTATCATAATCTAAAATTTATTAGAGGAAATCGCGGAGATAAATTTCAGTTGTCCGATAAATAATTTCAACAAAAATGAGTGCGACAATTAACGAAAAATATTACGCGGAAACAGGTTGTTTCAAAACGCACGTTTGCGTAATTGTCCATTCTTTTTTTGTGTGTTTTGTTATATATTTTATTCTCAGCACACGCTACATTATCTCAGCCGTTATTCTGCACGCGGGCATTCCCTAGATGTGATCTTCTCTCAGGGGTAAAGACCTCGCTCTCATGCGCTTTGAGCGGACAACGATAGCATCAGAAAAAGTGTGGAATAGCACGTAAGTATTCTAGTGTCATCTGCGTCGGCTTTACTCGCTCGAAATGTGATTTTCTATTAAGGCAAGTAGATCTATATTTACTGAACTAACAATTATTCAATTCAATTTATATTTGGCCGCGTTATCGATATCGGCGATACATTTTAGCAGAGTGTCTCGATAAGTTACCGCTAAAAATATCAAGATTTTCTCAAAATTTTCTTTTTGCAGCAGCACAACCAAGCACCTTTCGCGGAAATGTCACGCGGACTCCGTAAATTTATAATCCAGACGGTTAAAAACGAGACGTCATTTATCATGCAGCGCGCATCTCGGCGATGCTTCTCGAGTTACGATATTCACCTGCTTTATCACGCTTAATTTAGGAACGGCAAAAATTATAATGTACGACATTTTTTCGCAGATCGTTACTCTTTTGTGTCGTAATCCACACTTGACGGAACACTTTTAACTAATCATAGCTGGATTTAGAGTGGTTCTACGCAATCGTGTCTAAAAAATGACTTCATGAGTCACTGAAGTTACAGATTCATTTCGCAGAAGAAAATACACCAAACAAAGAAAGTGACTTTTAACATTATAGTAAAATCTCTGACTACTAGCGTTTTGAATGAATCTTTGAATCAAACACAATTTTTAATTAAATGCACTAATTAGTTGCCGCCAGTAATCGAGTATATTTTCTATCATCCTTACAGCATTAAAAATGCTGACACATTAAGATTCTGCGAAAGCGCTATACAAAACAAACTTTATTTTATCGCTAAAATTTAATTTTACTAGTGTCATTATTCATTTTGCACGTTAAAGTTCCGATAAAATACATAATAGCGAATAAAGTAATCCGAGAGAAAGAGACTTTGTGTAAACTAATTAAAATTTATATCAAAAGATTTTACTAACAAAATAAAATTAATTTAATATTATTTAAAAATATATTTAAATATTATTATCAAAAAATTTACATTCAAATATTTTAAAATATTATTTAGAAAAGGTGTAATAGCATCTTTGATTGGCACATTTATAATTTTCCTGTCCTGTAAAATTTGTTCGAGCGCGAAAAGTTGCTGCTGTTGCGTAGCGAGTAAAACAATCTCGCATATATAATTCAACCAAATTCTACGATGCATATCCCGATTTTAATGACTCTGCAAAACGTTGTAATAATTATGCCTGCTAAATTTATTAAAAGACAATAAATTTGAAATTAACTTTTTAGTAAAGATATGACATGTGAAAATTCATACTTAAAAAAAAAAAACACAAAAATTTACAATAATTTACATTTTCAAGTCAATTTTATATTTTAAAATTATAAATATTTAAACATGTTATATTTATATAAAATATCTTATAAAAGATACATATATTTTTTTAAACATTTGAATGTAAACGTGCTTTGAATTTTGCCACTTAAATAAAATAGCATTCTATATCACCTGACAAATAGCAGAAGTTATATAACTTACAATATTTCGCGCCTGTCCACTGTCTGCCTTATATCTCGTAAAAAAAGTTTCTTTGCAGAGTTACTTTATAACATATAACAAGTGACGTCCCTTTTTTTCCCTCAACACGTCGAACTTTTGTACTAGTTCCACGATGAAAGACTCGCGTGTAAACTTTCGTCAAAATAAACGGCAAAATTTACAAGACGGATGAAATAGTTTATTTCACCACTTTCGATGAGACTACATAAGTTGATAGCTTGTCTGTGCAAATCTCATATTTTCTTATATTTACGAAAAAGAACAAAACAAAATCTTGTTAAAGTTAGACACCTTCGCAATGATATTAAGTCTTTCCTTATTCAGCTGTAAATTTATGTTAACTTTGTAATAAAATTATCAAATCTTTTACATTTTGAACGAAAAGTTATATTAACTGTCGAGGTATATAAAGTTCATACGTCAATGTAATATAATCTCTCCTGTTCTCCGTTTTATTTACCGTGAAATATATGATCAAGCCTTCGGGAGATTTATGCAGATCCTACACATGTGTGGCGCGCATAGAGTCCTTCTCATTTCTCGCCTAATATCCGGACAAATAAAACGAAATCGCATGAACTTTTGCAGACATCGACGACCGTAAATTCGCTCCTTTTGCAAAACTTACTGGCAAATGCAGCAGTTTTCATCACATTACTCGAATACTTTTACTTTCAGTAGAAAAGGAATGCAAGATCCATTATTGTGTATAGTGTTAAAAGTTTAGTTTCACATCATTATCTCTCTTATTTTTATTTCAACTATAAGATCTAATCGTAATTATTCAAGCTGTCATCTTTCGGTTTTGCATCTTTCACTTAATGTAACGCTCTTATTTATTCACCAGAATTTTATATCAAAGTTGAATAAAATAGCACATATATAGCTCGCCTGGATTTTTTTCTCTGCGGTTTTCCTAAAAATTTTATGTTGCAGCATTTTGGATAAAATATCGGAAATAACGCGCGAGTAAGCTATGGGATGACCTATTTTCCTTTTCCTACCGCAAAATAATTTCCTCTTTTGATCACTCATTACGCATAACAAAGTACATATTCGTGCCAATGATGCGTAGCCCTCTTGTTCCTTCCCTCTCCGAGATTGTGTGGCGAAAGGTAATTTTCCTGACGGGAAAAGCGCGGCATTTATTCTACCATATATTTCCCCGCAAAACATTTCTCGCTATCTGATATTCGGTGGGCGCCGGAATCTCCTTCGGTTGAAATGGAATAATATTAATCGTCTCAAGCATCGCGCGCACGAAACGATACGATATGCTCGTGCTGACCCTGAGAAAAATGTTTTCAAGGCCGAAGAATAAAAAACAGGTTGGCAAGTTATATCTTGGAATCGATGTTCGCGCGCGGGGGGCAAGCCCATGAACTAAAGGAAGTTATAGTAGGTCAAGCGTAAAAGCGCAACTTAGACTAAAATATGGAGTGTTTCGATATTCGGAGTGTAGAATAAAATAATTTATGCCGCAGGCGTATACTTAGTATAATTAATCCCGCGTTAAAATAATAATTTCAGCCTGAACATGTGATAAATATTTTTTTAAACACGCACTCGTTCAGCGGCTCGTTATAATAGTTATATAGAATGTCTCGCGACATCGTATGTCTCGTCAATTGAAAGAATTACACTAATATTCTTATTCTTCAATAAAGAAAAAAAGCTAGAAGAACTAAAAACGCGAATGTTGGAGTGCAAAAAATATTATAAATTAATACACAATAATTACAAAAAATTCTTATTCTCATTCTTACAGTCTTATTTATACTTTTATTATCGATTTATTATTTGTAAAAAACACAATCTAAACTGTAATAGACAAAAATGTTATATTGAATTAAATTTAGAAAAAAATTGCGAACCACTTTTTCAATTAGCGGTAATTTATATTACCGTGATAGATGCGTAAGCAATCTATCATTGATCCCTCGCTTCAATTTGGCAACTTAACTAACTGGAAATTGAATCCGCGAACTTTCATAGAAATAGCAACACAGCTGGGCTTATCAAGTTTAACTACTAGCTCGATACACAACTTCTTACCGTTAAATAAGCAACGCAACAAATGTTATCAATACTTTCATGTAATTAATACTCACAATTAGAGAGATATTTAATAAATAAATAACATTGTAATTATTTCAGTGTTATAATTATTTGAAATAATTTTGAAATATTTTGAATAATTCAAAACTATTAATTAAATAAAATGGCTATTATCAGAAGTGCGTAATCTACGTAAATAAACAATTCGACGAGAATCATGTAATTCAAATTTTTGTTCCAATAAAACTTCATTTGCAACTTTTATTAATTAATATAGTGGGATTTCTCTCTCTTTCTCTCTTTCTCTCCCCCCCCCCCCCCCCCATCTCCATTACTATCGGTTTTGGAATATTAGAGCACATGCGTTTAATAAAATTGTCATCGCACAATGGTTTATTTAATACCGTATGTTAAATGTCCGCAAGCAATGCAATTTTCCGGTAATAAACTTTTTTCAAAAAAAAAAGAAAACAAAAAACAAATATTCTGTCGATATAAATTGTAATTAAAAAAAAATATAATATATCTTTGATTACAAAATACGCACTATGGATTCTCTTCGTAAATTTCGCCGACTGGAGAATAAATCGTAGACAGAAGCATGGATAAGCACAAAATATACCGATTTCGCTTTTAATTCCATCCTAATACTCGCAATATTAAAGTCGCGTGAAAGAAAATTCGTCGATTCATCGTTTTGTCAAAATTCTCATCGACCGTACTTGAAGAAGAAAGAAGAAATCTGTCGCAATGGTCCAACTTTTGAATTGGAAGTTTCTGAAGATTCATTCTTTTTTGCGTCGGTTTGTAAGAACTCGGATTGAATGGAAATACGCTTTTTCTTTTAATACGCAAGAAGAACGACATTTCTGCGTCGTGTCATCTGAAATTGAAAGAGAAGATACATAATCCCCCGGAGTTGGAATAACTAAAGAGGTTTCGCGCAGTTTCAAAGTTTTTTAAGAAAATTACTGGGGCGAAAATTTCCTGTCAACTCAAAAAAACGATGCATAAAATAACGTACATGTGTAAGTAGCAATATTATTTCGACATTTTTTGCAACACAATTAACATTTATAAAAAAATTTAATTCTTAATCATAATAAATATTTTCTTTACTTCATTAATAATTATTGCTATCTATTATTAGAGATCTATTCTTAGAGATATTCAATGTCTCGAACTATAGATCGTTCAACTACGTTAGACATAATGTAAGCGCTTCGCAGATATGCAATCCTACGGCATGATAATAGAACTTAAGACGGTTAATAACAATGAAGATCGATGAAGAATAGTAAATTTCCTTTATTTATAACCAAGTATGCAAACGTAAAAACGGCACTATAAACTCGCTGCATATGGTTAAATATAGATGGCACATGGCACGTTTTTCCAACTTTCCCCGAGTTTCAAAGCTGCAAGGCTTGTAACAAGTAAAACACGGTAACTGAACTCGGTCGTCTGTCGCAACCTCTCAGCCATACTTCACCTCTATAAATTCTCATAATAAGATCCTATCGCTTAACAGTTCCATCTATCTTTGCCCATCACTAGTCTGCATACAGCGAAATTACAAGCGTCGCAACAATTTTCAAAGTTTACTTTTCGTGCTTGTTGAAATAAAATGGAATATAATGGGTTTCAAAAGGAAATTAATGGAATCAACCGGAAACAATTTGGGTGAATGATGGAGTTATAGCAGTTGAATTAATTCACGATTGGTCGCCGTCGATGTCGCATTGACGTGTCGTGAATATCTTATGAAAATTACAAACCCTGCGGGCGTTCACTAGCAGTGAGCATAACGCAAAGGGACCAGTATAATGCATAAAATAAAAATAATATATGTAATAAAAAAATTTTATTAAATCTAATTATTACTTTTTTATACACAAACGTTTAATTTCTCTCATATAAAAATTACTCTCGTAGCAAATAAGTTTCTAATATTCAGAAGCCGGAAAGAAACTCTTTTCATGTAAATGTAATGTGTAATATTCAACTTGAAATAATAATATACAGCATCGATCAATCAGACCATTTTAATACATCAAATTAGTGCAATTTTTTCTATCAAGAAAATCACTAAAAACCAATTTTACAATATAGAGACGCCTCTAAAAATTCTCCACTGGTGATTCTCCAATATCTACAAAAAGCTGGTTAAAAAAGGAAAAAGCTTGTGCACGATCTAATATACAATACGCGATACACATCATATTGACGCATCGGTCACCACCCCTCGTTCTATGCGACGGCATGAAAACGTTTCGCGTACAGTGTTTATCGACAGGTACCTGGCGTCGGTTTGACTAACGGGTGCACGATAGACGGTTCAAGCCCCGGCACGGTTTGTGTATCGTGAACGCGGACTATTTCCACGGCCGATGATTTTCAATCACGATAATGCATCAAAGGTATACGCGCGCGCGAACGCGCCTGTCGTCAATACGTTCCACTCGTCGTATTCGCGCGAGCGTCCGCGAATCACCAGCTCTGTGTAATTTACTTCCGGAACAGTGGCTCGTCGAAAATATCAGCTGTGTCGTTGTCGCTAATAATTCTCCCTATCGGATATCTGCTATTGCATTATTACCGCGCCGCGCCGCTGCGTCACCGCTATTAATGATGCATAATCGTTTTACTTTTATCTTAATTACAATCGAGGGTGTCACGATTGACGCCGGATCGAAATTCAATGTAAATCTCTTGAATACCGAGTAATCCTTTCGTAAAGGTTGATAGCCAAAAGTGATGACTTTATACGCCACGTAATATCCTTTTTTTCTCCGTCATGCAAAACAGTTTCCGAGGGGAGGAACGAAATCTGAATAAATCTACGTCATTTTCCCCGGAGTATCGTCACGCAATGCGCAAGCTGACATCGCGAGGGGGGATACAAAAAGAGGCGTACCGACAGCACCGTGTCTGCGTGCCGCGTGTGCACGGCAAATCGATATGATTTATTATTCTTGTGGAGAAGCCGCAGGGAAGATTTCAATCTTCCATGTCAAAGAAAATTTAAGAGGCTCCGCAGCCTCCGCAAAAAGGGGTTTTTCCCAATATTCCGTGTAAACATGACGAACGTCGTCGGGAGTTGTAGAAATTTCGCTGGAGAAAGCTTCGCGTGCCTCCATCTCAGCGATGGCCAGCGGATAAGAAGCCCCCTTTTACACACTCTCACGATATACTATAATTCTTCTATAATTCCCCCATTATTACATAGGTGGTCGTAACTTCTCGCCGCGTTACGTCTAAATCGCCTCGTTTAGCCGTCTGCTACAACTTTCGGGTCAAAATGATCCCGGACACGCGCTGTATAATTTCCTCATTGCGTTGACTTATTCAGAGCTTTATTCCGTTTGTTACATTGAGCACTGAACAAATGATGTAAAATTATAGCTTGAGTTATATCGCCTATAACTTTTTTCAGATCGAACATGAGAATTACGTATTTTGAAAAAAATAAATAAATAAACGATAAAAAAGAGTAAAAAAAAGGGGAGATTAATGTATTTTTTCTGACAACACAATCGCGCTGCGGTCGCGCTGTTACGGATGATTTATTGCATTTATTCGCTCACCAAGGTGTGTTACCGGTGGGAGCGATAAGAACAAAATCACAAGCGACGAGCGTAATTTGAACCATTATTCTGAACTTTTAATTAGCTTGGAATTAAAACTTTGGTCGCGGAGATCCATCGACCGCTATTAACCGCTGCTTGAGACGTAACGGTGCTTGAGACGTACTCGTGCGCTTGGAGATATCACTTGTACGCGACACCTCGGGCATACCTGACATTCGCCTTCACAGAAAATCAAGCAAGTCAAGATAAAATATATAATCGAGCGAGTTCGCCTTCATTTGCGATCCGCACGACTGCCGTTGCTATTTTCGAACGTATATGAATATAGGGAATTCCGGCAGATTCCGGAAATTCAAGGCATTCCAATTAGGAAAATCGATATCGAATTACATGCTTGATTTAGCCCTTCCATAACTGCCAAAGAGTTTATTTATGATGCACGAGTCTGCAGTGCAGTGATATTTCCTAGGAAATATTACTGTACGCCGTAAAACTCGCGCGCGACAATAACAAATTCATTATCGATTCGCTAATCACGCAACAATGCAAAATTATAATATGCAGAATATTGATTTGCATAATTAATAATTAATAATTTCTCTCCCTAATAAATAAACACAACGAACGCATTAATTTATATTAGCTCGCGGAGATCGTCGCTGCAGGTGTAATAAATCAATTTACCAAATTGATTGAGATTGAGACCGGACCGAAAGTTTCTCATTATAGGAAATAACCAAGTTTCGCGCGTCTACTTCTTCATTCTAACGCGATCGCCAATTGCAAATTAAAAAGTTCTACACGACAATTTCCTATAGTCATTACGGCCTTCTACGGGCCATCTCTTGCGTATTATTTTTTAACGACTCTGCTTAATTTAGAGTCGATTCTCTCAGAATCTCATTTATCGCAGCTTTCCAATTTGTCTAAGCGTATACATTTCTGTAACTAAATTTCAAAGTCCATTAAATTCTACCTCTAAAATTGACTCGAGAATATTTCGTCCGCTTGAGAATCAATTCGCGAAGAGCCTGCGTTTTTCAATTATAGCGTGAAAATGATTAATACCTTGATATTTTCGGTGACGAGCGTCTAATAAATTTGCCAAATAATCCATCATTATTTGGAGATACCTCCTCCGAAATTAGATGAAGACAATATAAAAAAAGTAAAAACTCACGTTGACTGCTACTGCGACGTATGATGTTCTCCAGGAACGTGTTCTGGGGGGCTACCAGGCCCCTGCGACCCCCTGGCATCCTTTCTTCGTTGAATGGTCCCGGATCCTGGTCGCTGCGGTGGCTATCAGGATCTCGGCCAGCCTGTGCCGGCTAGGATGATCTCAAGCCGCCCGCGACACATGACGAAGATCTTTCGTATCTTCCTTCCCCCTTCTCCTCTTGCTGCTCTTTCACCGGTATAACTCACCTCTCAGGTATCTCTCTCGGTAACGCGCGATCCAAAAACAACGACACACCTCACGACGCACACGGAATCGTTCGCGATGTCGCTCGTACGCGGCGATCCACCATGGCGATTCATTAGACCAATACCGGTGTACGATGCACGCAAAATCGACAAACAATCGAGCACCAGCACTCGCCCGGGACAAGTCCGGCACGGTTTCGACAAAGCGATTTTCGTGCAATCAACAACAAGTGGCTCTCGAAAGCGAGCGTTTCAGTTTTCGGAGGAATTTCACTCAAAGCACTTTATTATTTATGGCACTTGGGGTAAGTTTCGTTTAGGTTTTTGGCGATCCGGTTTCAACGTCGAGAATTATCGCGACGCCTCGATCTGATCGCTCATCGATCCGAGCAACTTCTGGCGGGTGAAGTAACGAAAAACATAAAAGGCCGCGAGTTTCTTCTTGTTGAGAGACTCCTCTCGCCGTGGATTCTCGTGCCGTTTATCACTGTTCTCGCTCCCCATTAGACAGCCAAGTCGAGCGGGGGATACAGAAAAGCTTTCGTCGACAATTCTCCGCTAAACGATGTCGGGGTTTGGGATCGACGACTTCTTTCGTCATCTGAACGACGTCTCCCTTCCAGACATCATCGCGGCAGCTCGGGATGGGACAGCTTTGTGAATCGACGATCCCCTCGACGACGACGAAAAGGAGCGGTAGATGGTCTCAAGTATGGCCGGCACGGAAAATTCTTTTACCGGTTCGTCCGGAAAAATTGACACGTGTCCGACACGTGTAACTGTTTGCACGGCCGACAGTCGATGAAAGGCGAAAAGCGATCGATAGATTATCGGAGATCGTTTCTCGAGATCTACGAGCCGGTTTATCCAGCTCCGCCGAATCGATTTTACGAATCGGATTGACGGTCCACCCGGGAGGCCGGCGGTGCTCGACTCGAGGATTAGTTCGTTTATCGACCCAGGAGACCGCTCGACATTGGTGGCGACCGGCGTTCTATTGCTGCAGCTGTTTATCGATGGTCCACCTGGCTCTTCGAGGACCCTCGAGCGTGCTTCGAATTCGCTTGTCGATTCGTATGCCCGGTACTCGTCCGGAATTCCAACTACACGTGCCAACCGGCCGCGCACGCTCGATTCGGCCAACTCGTTTATCGACTTTCCTAATCTCGCGCCGAAGACGCCGGCCGGCGTTGTCGACCGCGATCTATTGACCGATCCAGCCGTCGGTCGTTCGCGGACGCGCGATTCGCCGAATTCGTCCCGAATAAATGTCGACCGGAAGAGCCCGACAATCCAGCCGTCGTGGGAGAGGAGGAGGAGGATGATCGATCGGAATGCGGCGCCGATCGATCCGCCTGGCCGTCGTCTCTCGAGAATGATTACGTGCGTTGTTGGCGATCGCAGTGACCGAGACGAGCCCCACGTCTCCTTATCCGCGCGTCCAAGGCGTCGATGGGCCCGAGTCCTCGACGTTGCTCCCGGTAGTGTCGTCGGACGATGGCGGATGATCCACGACCGATGACCCATCTAACCGCAGTCCTTCCAAGTAATCGCTCGCGCGGCGACGGTGACGTACTCGCGACGACGACGACGACAAGTGACGTGACGACTGCGCCGTTGTATCCGTAACGTCGTTCTCCACATCCTCGGCGTCCTCCTCGGCGTCCGTACAGGCGGTACCCGCGGAGGAGGACATCCCTCGGGAGAGATGGGCCGGATATGGGGCGTCGGCTGCCGACAATCACATCATCATTTTCGGTAAGCGTGCTATCTCGCGGATGAGAAGCACCGCGACTTGATCACGCGATCCTCGTCCTTCGACAGGTTGTCGCGTTTTCTAGTGCAACGTCTTATGATTGCTGGTTCCTTGTCCAATGAAATCTTCCTTGAGCGATTGATGAGCGAACGGGCCGGGCGACGAAAACGATCGAGCGCTGTAAACAAAAAAACAAATTCCGTGTAAAAGAAATAGTAATCTCGAGATTTAGTATATAAGTTTGCAGAATTATATACATTTTTATCGCAATATTAATGGATTTTTTACGATGTAAATAGCTGTACGTAGTATTTTGTTACGATGTATGCGACTGTATTTCGGGTGAAGACGACTTTTAAAAGCGTATCGCATTAGAACTGTAATTTTATTTGTGGCATTTGATTTTCCAATCCGTCGAGTTCAGCGCTCCAAAGAAACTCGATTCGCGAAAGTCGGCTTCATGCAGTTTGCCGATTGTCCTGAATAATACGACTCGTCTCGCGCCGGAAGAAATATAGCAGCCGCGGTCGAAGTTTTAATGTCATTCGAGAAACTTCCTGATTCGTGGTTTTATCATTCGTGTGCGGGCACTGCATCGTTGCTGCACCGTTTACCCCCGTGCCAAAAATAGCAACTTTGCAATGCCTAGAACCGGTTATGAACTCGGAAACGAGATGTTTACAAACACGTATATCGTCCTGCGGGACCGATGAACTCTCTATTTCACATCGACACGCTCGGAGCGGGCGTGGTCGATCGCGTCCTATCATAGAGAATATATAGAACATGTGATATGACATGTCCGCCGTGTCGTGACATTTATATAGCTTTGCATATGAATCTAGTATGTCCAATTAGAGCTCCATATGTATATTGTAAAATTGTTTCTTGCGCGATAATAAAGATACATTTCGTCTCATATTAATTAATTTAAATAGATCAGCGTTATTATTTCAGGTTTTAACAAGTTTAAGTGAAATATGTTTATTTTTTTCACACAAATGTTATGTATGCATCGAGAATTATGTAGCATCAAAGGATTAAAGGATTAAAGTTTGTTTGATCATTTTGGAGCTTCCCTCTATTTCAACTTTTCGATTAGCATTAACTGCACCTGCGCTCGAACTATGAATATCGTGTTAAAGAGTACTTAGAGAGAGAGCTGACTGACCTCTAACTACTTCGGATATATATATATATATATATGTATATATATATATATATATATAATAAATATCGAGGGTTGCAGTCATGGACATGGCGGTTAAGATAGAGGCAACAAACGGGATCGCTCAATATAGACTCGCGATTCGATTGCAGACTATTACGGGTGTTATTTTAGCTCCGAGCGAGGAGCATCGTGATAAAGTTTGCCACGTAATCTATCAAGTCCAACATATTTCTAGTCGAATTGCCTTGAAGTGAAATAACGTCACTAGAAATGCATTGCAATCGATTTTTTTTCACAAAGAATATTTTGTAAATATCTATAATTGAGAGCATAGCGTGCGCGCGAGAGAGAAACGCATTATAATAAAATACACGGACAATTCAATTGTGTTGATTATAATTTTAAATTACAGCAATTATTATTATAGTACGACAAGGTTGCTTTCTTTCGAGCGTGTATATTATATACGCCTGCTCCTCCATGTTTAATTTCGAATCGATTGCAGTGAAGCAGCACCTTACACCTAAGTTGCCCGACTTGCTCTGATAATTTCTAGTCGCGAAGTTTCATAGCGCCTTCTTTATGTTGAGTGGATTTACGCTGTTTATAGAGGCGGCTAATGATGGCAACATTAATCTATCGTAAATAAATTTATTATTGTAATCTCACAAAATTTTTATCACAATTTACATATTACAGATCTTTTTAGTTTATAGATTATTAATTTCATAAATTCTACTTCTGGATTTTGAACTTTATAAATATTTAATCGTGCTATTTTTTTTATATTAATTGTTATATATAATATTATCAAATATTATTAAATTTGTAATGCAGCAAATTCCTAAGAAATTCCTAAGAAACACATCAATATTGCCAAAAAAGATTAAACTAAAACAATTTTGAATTTATTTACATATCATAATCGTCATCATTTAGTTAAAAAATAAATGCATATCTTCGATATATAAATCACTAATCGTACGAAATTATTCGGGAAACTTAAGAGTACTGTTTTATCGCTCATTCTCTTTATCGGATTTCGTTGGCCAAATAAAAAGAGAATCGTCCTCTTTTCCAGTTCACTTGTTTTCCTGAAGCATCAGCAAGACGCAAGCGCTAATGACAATGTAAAATCTGCATTTCCGACAGCCTTTCTTTTCGCAAGCGTTGCGATTTCGCTCGTCATCACGCTTCTCGTTATCACAAGCAAAACCTTTGTCAATATTTTTCATTTCGTAACACGCCGCTCGATCGTTTTGTCATAAACACAGAATCGCGAAATGCGCACGCCAAAAATGCAATCATTCGTATTCAAATATCGTATGAGCCATAAAATACACGAAAGTAGCCTGTTACCTCGCATGTGTAAAGTGAATAAAGATTAGAGTTTAGAAATTTATGTATATTTAGCAAAATTTACTACAAACTCATATATATTCAGCAAAACGATTTAATAATGTATAAAACAGACCGAAATTATGTGTACAAAACAATGAATAAACTTCATAAATTTCTTTTATTGATTATTATACTGGTAGTTAGCGACTGCGCTCAAAGTTCGCAAAGAGCGAAACTATGCTTGATGCAAAACACGAAGTTTGCGTTCGTCGTTTGACGATAAGATATTCACGATAAGATCAAGGTGACGATATATCGTGACGTTCATTAACTTACGAATGCTCTCTGCGGGCAACCGACGAAGGAAGTCTTGAAGATACTTGCGAGAGTTCGATGTCTCAAAGGGATAGTTGATTCTTTCGTGTCGAATAACGAAAATTGATAAAAAGCTACGATTCGATGACTTTATCTCAAACGTTACAGAGAATGGCGAGTAAATCCGAAAGAAATAAAAATAATAATTCACTGATTATGATAAAAGTTAAAAAATTTCTAAAATAAACGATACAAAGTAAGAATAAATCACTTCGAAATGCAAAGTTGGAAAATTTTGAATACAGTTCGATACTATTTATTAAAAAATAAATGACAAATATTTATTTGTTTAATTATTATAACTTATCAGGCATTGCGCATATTTGCGCAGATCATTGAATAAAAGTCAGTTGGTAATTATCTAATGCACAGATCAATTTTGTTTAAGAAATTTATAGTATCGTAAAGTGAATTTGATGATAGTATCTGAAAACGAGAGCTCTTAAGGCAGCACTTTTCAATCTTGGTGACGCTTAAAGTACTGCTAAAATAAAATGGAGAATGCGAGTGTGACGTGGAGCATTTAATGTTCGAGAAGGCAATATTATTATCTCGTGAAAACAGCAATAACAATCTTTCTCGATCACTCATCGGTTTACTACGTTTAACGTAACTACGCAGATAACCTTGTTGTAAATAAGGTAAAGTGAAGTAAACACTTAAAATGCAAACTTATGCTGCATTTGCAAATTTAGGAATTCATTACTTCTTTACTTTTGCAATACCTGTTCCTCAGGCAAATTTTCTAACTTCACCAAAACCATCGTGTGTCTATCTATTTGCGTCAACATCATAAATCATTGTGATATGAAATCGAAGTTAACAATCCTATTGAATAATTTATCTGGGAGAGACAAATCGTTCCGCGATATGTCATCAAGCGCTTCGATTGAAGACAATTGAAGTTCTCGCTGCATTTGCAAATCGTGAACTGCCGATTTCTGGGAAAATAGTCGAGAATATAGTTCATGCCTTCGAGATCCGAAGTGGTCGTCGTGTATTTTCCCGCAGAAGGGCCACCTGAAGTAAAGGACTCCAAGTACCGGTTGGTTAGACGGATTAGATAGATGCCAAGATGTAGTATGTCGAAGCGAGAGTTCGAGTGGCATTATCGAGTGCTCGAGTTAAAGAAAAATCTATCCTTCGAGCATTCGAGGACCGTTATCTCATTAACGATATTCTTTGTGATAAAAAACAATATTGAACTAAATTGGTAGATTGAGTAACAAACATGAATAAAGATGCGATATCGCTAGAAGTCATTATTCTAAATTAAATTAACCCCAGAATATTATATCTCAGAATTATATCATAATATTATATCATTGAACTCTTACTTTTATTAAATATACATGGAATAATAAAGGTATATATAGCCTCATGAATTTACAAATACCTAAGGCAAATAAACCTAAACCCGGTGAATGCTTGCAGTATAAATAAACATAAATTCAAGCAAGTTAAAGACTGTAATAATCCACACGGTCGTGTTTAACTTTCTGACATTAAACATTAAGCTTCTTTCGTCAAATTAATGCAAAATCGACCGGAAGCAAAACATTGACTCCTCGCAACCTCGACACCGTTGTCTCAATATCATCGTCATCGCCGTCCTCGTCGTTATGTGACATTTCCAATTTGTCCCAGTTTACAGGATAGGTGCACTCATGCCTCGCGTGCAGGCAAATGTTACCAATATTAGAAAAGAGAGGCCGAGTTCGCTCGGATTTACAAGAATTCTAATATCGCCCGAAGGTCGGCCTAAAGTGGAAAAGTAGTTCGCACACGATCGATTAACTTAGTTTCACAATGAAAAAAAAATAAAACTTCAACCTTACTTGCGTAAGAACGTAACTCAAGATGTGTATATATGTTTATCGCGTCGCACACAATCGTCGAATCGTTAAGTTAAACGCTCGTCACTTTGCCGGCGTACACTCGGATTTGATTGTATGACAAGTGTCGTCCAAGCCGCTGAACAAACTTTACGTTTCTCTCTCTCTCAGTATCCCCACACGATTCTCAAATCTCTTCACTACTGCCACGGTATGTCAAAACTACTTGCCAATGGCACGAATGGCACTTGCAATTGTCAATGATAATTATTTAAAATTAATTTTTCCACAGTTTTTATGTAATTCAACAAAATAATGTCACAAAATACAAAACAAGATACGTAAAAATTTCCGATAACGGGCATTCAATATTATAGAATTTTCAATGCGTGTTTTAAAAACTTTTCACTGTATCATTTTTATTTGAAATGGAATATGAGATAAATTCTGAGATAAGGAAAAAGATATCATCCGACGCAATAGAGGAAAGAAGGGAAAGAAATATCGCGTTTTTCCTTCGCGTTTCGTTTTTCGTCGGTTCTTTTATGTGTATCTTTGCCAGAATATAGTATTGTTATCTCTCTACAATCTCGCTACAATGTTATAACCTCAACGACTTTTAGAACCGCAAATCGTGCGCGATTTTTAACCCGACGCGTATATTCGACGGCCGCATGTCCGTCGCACTCGGAATTTTTTATCGGATGGCAAGCCGAAGATTTTGCGTCAATTAATATTGATAATGTTAACAGAGAGCGGTCAGCTCGGTTTAATCCTAAACGTATTAGAGCGTCTCGCCAGGAGCGTGCGAATTATACGTAGCATATAAAACGTCCGTCGTCATCGGACGTTTTTGGCACGGCGCTTTACTACCCTTTTTCATCTTCTCTAGAGATCGATCGATTCACGTCGTACTTTTCTAAGTCGGTGGTCCACGCCATCGTCTACGTAACCGCCGAATGACCCCGTTGAGACGAGCCGCGCGATCGTTGGATGGAGGCGGTTCCGCCGAGCCTCACAGCAAAGTACAACGCAAGAAAATTCAGCGAGCACGAAGCGTACCCGAGCTCGAAGGATAGCCT
The DNA here is from genome assembly GCF_040581485.1 of Linepithema humile. Lineage (NCBI taxonomy): Eukaryota > Metazoa > Arthropoda > Insecta > Hymenoptera > Formicidae > Linepithema > Linepithema humile. Next base: position 24,467,872 of record NC_090132.1, on the reverse strand, counting down.
CTTTTCTCCCTATACACATAGACCTTCTGTGAGAGTTGTTAAATTCAAGGGCGCATCTGTACAGACCCGCGGCACTGCCGGCTTTTCGCGGGTCCTACACAATTTTCTACGTCATTTTAAAGCGTAATGAAAGTGCGAATACAAAATACAGGAAACGTCCCGTTGCCAGCCACTGGATTTTACCCGGCCAATCCAGAGCACTCTCTTCTCTCTCTCTATTTTTATTTAATCGTGCGATACATAATTCGTACGCTGGCTCCTGCGACTATATCTATAAGAATAATGTAATAATAAATAACGTAGGACGAAAAAGCGCGGCTTCTAGGGTCTCGCGGAAATATTTAGGGACGTTAAGTCAGAAAAGAATCTTTTCCACACAGTTGATCCGTATAATTGACCTATAAAGCGAGTGATGCGAAAGAAAGGAAGAGCTCTTACGCGGAGCTAATAATTGCGCCGTGAATAGTTCGCGCAAACATCGAAAGTTGTCTCTCTCTCGTTTCGCAGCGAGATACCGGATCGGCCCGTGAGCCGCGAACACAATCAATAACCGGGACGGTTACACTACAGCTGTAAGTAATAGCATGCCGCTGCAAAATCGCCTGAAATTGATCGCAAATAGTGGGAGTGTGGCTTTTAGACACGTCCCCTTTGCCTTTTTGGCCCTTCCTGCCTTTTCCGACCTTTATACGGAGGATATGATCCTTCGTTCACCTCGTAGGTGGGGTCTTCGATTCACCATTAGCGTTACTTCGGCCGGGCCACCTCGCCTGATATGCTCGAGGAAGTAACGCGTTTCGGCTTCTCATTTCAAAGGCGCATATATCGATCGACCTTCCCACACCCCCTACGCGAAGGTACGCCCTCCCTTCGCGTTCACCTTGCACCAACTGCCAGAAGGAATTTGTCCTGTCCTCGAATAATGCTCGGCGAGTCGCCTGTTGACATTCTACGATCTCATGAACTGGCATAAGCAACAAGGAATCTATCAAGATCATACCGAATCCTCAAAGTATGTATTTCAATGATCGTATTAAAATCGTTGTTACGTAATTTGCATTTTTCAACGAGACGTCAAGATCTTTTATGACGGCACGTAGCCTAAAGAAGTTTAAAGTTCATCTCGTTTAAAATTCGCGGAAACATTATCTAAGCCAGAATTTAATAACAATATTCACGAGCGAACGTTCATAAGTGTGTCTTGTGTCCGAACAACTTTTCCGCAATTTTCTTTTATCAATACTTTGCAAGTTGACTCGCCAAGGCCGCGCTTAAACCGAAACTTTCGACAAAGCGTTTCGGTCGATCGCCTAAATTAGCGTTTCCCGAGACTATTTCAAGAGACTACAACTACTGGAAGATTGTAAAAAAGAAAATGAGTCTTCTCTCTTTGCTGGCCGCAAAAGAGAGCGCTTCCAGTCCAGCCGGTTACCTTTCGTAACACGGCCCGTTTGATGTGGTTTGTGCAAGAGTGATTTTGCGATAAAGTTCTTCAAAGTTCGGTCTAGACAGTTTCTCGATATTTCATTCCTTGAAATATCCCAACGCGAAGCATTAAATCCGTTTGAAATATTTTCTAATTCCATCACATAGCGAGTCATAGATTGAAATCATCAATTTAATATCTATAATTTGAGATTCAAATCTCCCATAATTAAGTTCACCGAAATTCTAATCCATTTTGTGACGGAGTTATTAATACCAAAATTGTATAAATATCGACTTATGTAATTTAAATATAACATGATTCTATAAATAGCTCGTAATTTAATCATCTATATTTTCGATCCATTAATTTTTCAGAACAACAAAATTAATCGCTCAAAATTCAGAGCGATCACATGTTGATTTTGTTTCGATTATGTCGCGAGCAGTCTGTCACTGTGCCGAGAGTCAAGCACGTCGTAAAATTCTTTCAGCTGAATCGGAATGCGACGAGAACGATCTCACGACGTGCAAAAAAGATGCCGAGATTAACGTCTTCACGTATACGAGCGCTATCCAGGCCCGAGGCGCCGCTATCTTTCCGACGTCATCCGAGAATGCGTCGCTCGTAAATACCATCGCCGACAATGTTACGCCGAGCAAACTAACGTCGCGCATGGTTCGTTGCGCGGGGCACGGAGAGAAGAGAGAGAGAGAGAGAGAGAGAGAGAGAGAGAAAGGATAGCACCGAAAAAGCCGTATTACAATTCCGACGTCCTTCGAAAGGATCCACGGTGTCGGGACTGCTGTCGGCGACTGCTGTCGTCGTCTTGAACTCCCACGTGCGGCACGCTTCTTATCCCGTGTCTCGTACAGGCAGAGCAGCGCGAGCTTGGCTTGCGATTTAAGTGCGCGGTGAATTCACCGTTCAACCGTCGCGAGAGCGCATGGTTAGAAAAAGAAAATGTAAAGCGGGTCAATACGATGATGTGTCATAAAGCGCAGCTCACCGACAAAAACTGCAAGAGTTGCGGTAAAGCGTTCGCTGTTCGATTAAAACGACCCGTTTCACTATGCATAAATTTACGAACTGTTGCATCTATTTACTTAAAGAGTAAGAGGAAAAGAATAACAAAAAGTGTGCAACGTTAGTGAGCGCGGTGACAAATGATTTCAAATGCAAAGAATTAATTCTTCGACACTTAAGAATGTGAAACATTTTTCAGAATGTTTGCAATGATCTCTTCATTGTTAAACTGAAAAGCTTTCCTAATCGCATAATAGTCATTTCAACTTATATTGCCTACAATAAACTAGATAAGACACAAAATTAATAAAATATTTGTTATACTGTTTCTTTGCAATGTTAAAAATTTTTTTCTATAAATGCAAAAATATCACATTATACTTCAATAAAGTTAAATAAATTATGTGTGTGTATCATAATCGTATAATAAAAATTACATCATAATCGTATAATAAAAACATCAAAGAGTTGTTCATTATAATGAATGTAATATAACGATTATTATACGTAACACGGTATCAATATTAATCTGGCTTACTCGTTATTGCAAACATTGATATACGAGATATTCGCGTTGGATTACACAAACGTCACAATAGGGACAAATAGCTCGCTAGATTGAATTATTCAGAATCGAAGCAGGAAAAAGAGCAATCAGAATACGAAATAGAAATACACGCCATATGTTTCGAAAATAAATTGTTTGCAAAATATCCATTTTTTTCCATTTCTTCTTTAGTAATATACTTGGTCTATTTTCCAACGCGATTCGATATTTTGAATGACACGAAGCCGCTGTGAAAAAACTGCATCCTGTAGCGTTGTACAGCGACACCACGCCCGCGCTAAAAATTCACGATCATATAAATATACATATTCCTTTATTTTCCATCCTTTTATAAACAACGGTTATGTCCTTTATAAAACAGCCTTTTACAAATTTGTTTTTTATCGTTTTATAAAAATAAAGAGTCAATATTCGACTGAAATAACAGATAGAAATAATAGATAATATTCTCCATGTTAGAATATTTAATTATGGAAATAAACATACTAATAATTTGCGGTATCATGTATTGATTCCACATTAACACAGGGAATTATATATATTGTGTCCATATATTTCCCTCGCAAAGGCTTCTTGAACGCAATATAATTTCTGTTATTGTTAAATTCCAGATCGCAAAAGCGCGCGAGACAATCAATTAACAAAATACAATTATTTATATTTGAAATTTGTTTGTTACTCGAGCTTGAGATAGCAGTATGAAATCAATTCAACATAGAAATCGAGCGGCTCATTATTGCACAAAATGCATACGATGAGACGAAAATAAAACAGTAAATCGGACCGTTGCGATCGGTGACGTGGAACGTAAATTATAATTAGTCCACAAGGTAGTGGGATGTATGTATACACGAGCCTCGATTTCCCTCGAGAAGCAAGCAAATTCATAACGTAATCTATTTGACGAAGAATATAGAAAGCGGCCAAAAAGATTGCGAGAGAGGCCAACGATCAGGCATCTATCCTTGTCATAAAGTCGTCCTTTTGAAATTAATTTAAAGGAAAGTTTAAAGGAAAGAAGAAATTTAAAGGAATCTTACATTTCGCGTAGTATCCAAAATAAATATCACATGCTCGCTAATAAATTATTTATACTTTAATAATTTTAAATTTCGTGTAAAATTATTGTGTAAAAAATTAGAAAAAATATTCAGTATCCATATATTTTCTCTAATTATTTATACTTTAATAATTTTAAATTTCGTGTAAAATTATTGTGTAAAAAATTAGAAAAAATATTCAGTATCCATATATTTTCTCTTGAAAGTATCTTGAGCCGTCAGCGGCGAAGGGAAGCTTTTTACATAACTATGCTTGTAAAGAGAATATTCGGTGAGAAGGAGTGCCAAAGAGGAAACTCACAGCAGGAAGTTTTTGGCATCCGATCGATATCCCAAGACGAATTGGCGAAATGTTACACGATGACTCAAGGCAAGAAATACATTTCGTAAAAGGATTTTCAAGATTTTTACGCTCGGAAGAAAAGAGCGTTACAAATGGCAATGCATACGAAATTTACAATATAATTTAGAAAAGAGAATGACACACGTAAGCGTAAGTAAAATTATGAAGATTATCTGCACGACATTATATATTATATGTCACATTAATCCGATATATCTACAGACAAAACGTAATGTAAAATTGTGTTCACAGATTAAAGTTTAGTTCACGATATACATAAGTGATAAAGACAGAAGAGGCTCAAAATTTCGACGGGAAAAATTATATCGATAACGAGAGAAAAAAAGAAAACTGCTGAATTCAAGCTGTGAATATGCTATACATGTTGACGAACTTATGAAATCGAATCAATAGTGTATGATGAACGGACGATAAACGAAAGATAAAATTGGAAATATTTCTTTGTAAAAAAAAAAAAAAAAAAAAAAACGCTAGCGTGATAGTAAAGGGCAAACGAAAACGTCGAGCGGAAGAGCTTGTGAGGATTTTCCACGTTTGATCGATCGACGGAACTGAATGAAAGTTCGGGCGGTTCATTTATTTTCTGTTTTAATCAGTCAGATCAAATCTTCTGCTTCCACGAGACCTTTGCGAATGAAAATTTTACAATAAACTCAATTATAAAAATTGACAAGTATAAGTAGTTTACTGCGAATTATTTGCAACTTTACATAAATGTAAATGTAAATGTTATTCTGTGATAATTCTTATTTAGCATTGAAATTATAGACTAGCAACAACGTATAAGGACTACTAGCAACAAAAAGTAAAAAAATATTTTAAATTAATTTAGTAATAAAAAAATGATTAATTATAAGAAATAATTACAAAAATAATTGTTAAATTAGAAATATTTTCGCGTTTTATCAATCTGCACAAAGACATTACTTCTTTAAATTTAAGAGACAAATTTATTAAAAAAAAAACTTTTTTCGCTGCACCTAATACACTCGTTTTAAATTACGTGAATAAAATCTTTAAAATTATTTTCTAAAAAAAATTTACGTTTACCGGCTCTAATTCAAGTATGCAACCTGTCACGATACCGAAGAAGTAAGTACTATAATCGACAACTCATTTATCAAGGAGACCGGCACCAAACAGAACTTATATTTTCACGAGTCAGCACAGATTCACACACACACACACACACACGGGTCACTGGTTTTACGTAGAGTCAATCGAACCGCAAGTTTTCTTAATTTCTTATTTAAGGGGTTGCAACGGGATGTTACTCATGTCACCATCTGCCTGCATTCGAATGCGGTCGAGCGATTCATTGCACTCTTTTCGCCGACTTATCATGATCGATATACAAAAAGGGAAATAAGGAAAACGATCGGAAGCACTTTGTCGAATGCAGCCAGTACGCCGCCGAAGCATAACGAACGAACAAAGATATTATTGGATACTTTATGCTTTTCCCGTATGAAGTTGAAATTGTCCTGACCATTCTTTAGGCACGAGTCTATTACTGTATATGTTTCAAAAACTCTGCGCTATTTCCTCTTCGCGTGTACGACAAAGTACTTTCCACATTCATCACATTACACGTGTCTGCGACACATTTGCGAGACACAACCTTCTGCTTCTCGCCTTTTCGATAAAAAATTCATTCCACTGCGTTCAAACGTGTATTAAAGTTGCTAACTCACACAGAAGCTCCGTGCACACTGGACGATACCACGTGATAGATTACTGGTGTGTTAACGACATCTTGTACTTGTAACACTCAATGAATTACAAGGTATCGCTGATCGACGAGAATGTTAAACCACCCGGAGCTCAACCTACTAGCCTTAATTGATGAAACTTGGCGGATACCTTCGACTTCCGCATCTTAGCCTTCTTGAGAGCAGGATTGAGAGACTTCCCATTCAGGCGTAATCGACTATGATGCGTCCCGATCCCTTCCGAGCAGTCATACTTGATAAGCAAGGAAACGCAAGAATGTCATTACGGCTCGCCGCGACAGTATACACATATGCTGCTAATGAGAATATCGTCATCATTTTCGCCACGAACGTACATTTGGAGGATACTGTAAATATCAACTAATTACTGCACCAAAATCCAATTAACATTACAAACGCGTCACGTAGCAATTGTCAGTTATATCGCGACATAGCAATTTTATAACAATTTTCGAGCATGAAATGCCACCAAGCCGAATCAATTAACACACACAAATAGAACCTTTATTATTACTGTAAATTATAGGCGTTAATTTATTTGACTTTCACCAGCAAACATGCAATCACAAAATTGTATTTAACAACAAACAAAATAAAAAGATAATTGCTCGAAGTGCACGAATATTCGCGGACTATCACTTTATTTTGGACACAGCTTTAACCGAGACAAGAGAGATAAAAATAATTCGTAAAACGTGCAGTTTCATACGAACTGCACTGTAATTTTGTACTTCGCCGCACCCGCGCGATGCCGTCAGTTTCCACGAGATAAAACAAAGATAGTCCAATCGTCAACGCTTATGACAAAACTCGATGCTCCCTGCCTTTATCATTTCTGGAAGACCCAACGACTTGAATGAAAGCTCCCATAATTCAACGCATTGAACCGTTTAAATGTGTTGTGAATACACAAGGTCGAAGAAGCAAGAGTTGAATGAAAAAACATCCCCTGTAATCGCATCAACGTGCGACCGCTATTCTCGCAATTTCTTTTCAAGAAAAAATTACGCGAGAGAAACGCGGCGAGAAGAAGATCTCCAATTCACAAGCCCTGCTTTTCTCGTCCAATTACTAGTTGCTCGTTATTCCGCACTAGTCATTTTCGCTCCTGGTGATATGTGTAATGCAGCGCGACGATACTCAGGTTCATCGATCGCGAATAGCACATGGTACGATCATTAAGCCTCGATTAAGCAAGAGTCATGATCATCGAATGATTAACGATGCTTCGATTCATCGCGCCATTATCCCCATTATTGCGAGAGAGAATTTTATGCTAGATCTATATACTTTGTCATTACATCAGTATTATTACTAATTTATGAAAATTCGATTGAAACAATTTGTAAATTTTATGTGAATTCTTTCCCGATAACGAATATATCTCGTCTCTTGATTAGAAACTTCTCATGTTCTCATGAATAAGATGCATGATTAGATAGCATGTTAATATCATTATTTTACGATTTTTCTCTCACGATACAATCTGACACGGTTCACTTGCGAGCAGAGAAACGCGCGAACTAGGGAGCTTATAGATCCTTCGCGCACACTACAGCATCTCTGTCGCCTCCCGAGATCGTCATTAAGGATTCATCTGTCTTTTCGTCCTTGTCGCTCCTCCAGTTCTCCAATATACATATCCCTGATAAAAACATCGCGTCATGAAAGATCGTCGGGTCGCGTATTTCGTGACTGAGAACGTTTAATGGACCACAAATTTCGATGATCGTTTACTTTTATCTCCTCCGAGATCGCAAGGGACGCGATAAATTTTTGAGCGTCACGCGGCAGCCAAAGACCGAGCAAGAACGATCGTTCCGGGCTAGGTCACACCACGCGGCGCGACCGCTATATACTCGCTCCTCGATAAAGCCTCGCAGTGTCAAGCCGGCGCATCAGGGCACAAATCGGAGCGTTCGGAGCGAAGCGATCCGATCTCGCCGTGCGCGATCGCGTACCGATAGCGTGTGTGCGTTGTTGTCCTTTGTCCTCGGACTCCTTATCTGCTGTCCCGCAGGAGGGTGGTTCCGTCCATCGCCTCCCTGGATCGTATCGTATCCCGAGTCGATCGATCGTCGTATGGTGCACGCGCGCTGACCGGTTGCGGCACCACGTTTCCGCACACACGGAATTGCACAGATCGCACCCGATACCCGCGGATCCCGCTGACGTGACCGGGAATACGGTGACGCGGCGTCGCAAACCCGCGGGTCGAAGACGCGCGAGCCCCACTCCGCGAAGGCCAGCCAGAGAAAAGCGGGAAAAACCCCCCGAAATTCGCGTGCGGTTAACGCGCGAGAGAACGAGCGCGAACAGAGATCGACTCCTCGAACCCACCCGTTCGGCGGGGTGACCGAGTGACGACTGAGACTCACCCTGCGTGGTGCCGTGGCGGCGCTGACTACCCCCGAAAGAAGAAACACCATGCCCCCCTCCCCGTTCGTACGGCGGCGCGTCGCAGCGCGCACAAACCCCCGCTGTCTCACCCTTTTTCTCCAGCCGTAGCCCGCCGCGACGCGCCGTCTCTTCCTCGGCTGGCCGACGCCGAGGGAGAGACGACGCCAGGGAGAGAGAGACGGGCCCGATCAGCGCCGAGGTCGGGTTGATTCGGCCCGGGTTTGCTTGTGGTAATCTGATGACAAACCAACCGCTGACCGGCTTACACTGACCGAGAGAGCCGGCCAATGTAAGTACCGAATATCAGATCCGATGATAGCCGCTTGTAATTTCCACACCCGATATAACCCTTTCACTGTCAAGGGAACACACGTGACCCGTTGACACATAAACGCGCGACACGAAACTCGTAATTTTCGCAAGCCCGGATTCGGCGAAGGACTGCGGCGGACTGTGACGAACCGCGGACAAAGCGATGCTTATCTCGATGTGATTTCGAGCACTGCGCCAAGGATATTAACAACTCTTTTGCAATACGTGTAATCTCTTTATGTTGATCTTCGCGAAGGAATTCTGCCATCTGACATCGACGGAATCGCAATTTACAACGCTCATTAAACTTTTATGCAAAATAATATTTTTTACGATTTAACAGTTTGCCAAATTTTATACACAATTCTATTACGCCATTACAATCTTTCATTCTATTGCGAGTTATTATCGCGGCGAAATTTGGCGCGAGTCCATCGCATTTTATGCAGAATGCTTTTCTACGGAAGACCCTTTTAATTGTCGAAGTTATCTCGATTAACAATTGTTTTATATTAAATATCGGAACATCAGACTCATTCATTTTGACTACAATGTTGAAAGAGTAAAACTGTTATCGTTACATAATAAATAATAGAAACAATCAAAAAGTATCGCAATTCAAAATGATTCTATTTTCAAAGTAAAAATTTATCAATTTTCACATAACGAAAATAAAGTTGACAATTTTGACTCGTATATTTTACATTTAATCGCCAGAGTTCTTTTTCATCAGAAAAATTCTCTTTGGAGAAGGACTCTTTGAAAAAAAGCCACAATTCTATATTAAGTGTATTGAAATTCTGGGAAAATGCTAACTTTACAAAAATGTATTTCTCTAATAAGCTAATTATCTCAATGTATAGAGGTATAGTGCATCATCATTAAAAAAATGTCATTAGTATCGCGATGCATCTGCCACCATATATTTATTAGGATAATGGAGGATTGTGGACCAAATGCATCGCCACGAGATACAGCGCAAGAAAGGAATAGAACATGAAACTGCGTCAGGCAGAGAGCGAGAAAGACTGACGATGCACGTACAAGAAGGAGGAAAATGGAAAATGGAAAGGGCGCTCCACTGTCTGGGTCAATGGAAACGTATGTCGGAAGACAAGGATAGCTTTTCAACGCCAAACAAATTTTATTGTTTACTCGTGTAAATCTTCCATCAATTTTGAAGCTCCATCATATTAAGCTAAATATTTAAGCATCCATAATAAGTAAAACTATATAATTAGACATCATAAATTATATCAAAGCCAATGTTTGATTTGGCAAATATTACTTTGTGTACAAAAGATGTAAAATTATATAAGAATAATAAAGATATATAATTGTACAAGAAATAATAAACATTGAAAATTTTTTATGTCATGCACCAGTATCGCACAATATAATACAATACAAAAAACTCACATTTATGTTATATATAAAACAATATTATAACATGCTACTACCTTTTAAATTTACAACGATAAAATAATACGTTTAAATTTAAATTTTTACTGAAACTTCAAAATAGCTTGAAAGATAATAAAGCAAATCGTAAAATAATGTTATCGTTCTCAATATAAAGTAATTTCTAAATCCTGTATATCTCACAGAATCATAAAAAACACAAATGAAAATATCGATAACAAAACAAGGAGAGCATTTTCGAAACGATAAATGTGCAATTCAAGTATTCGCTTTCATTAGAGGCGTCTCTGAGAAAAACGAGCGTTGTTATCTAAGTCAACAATGTTTTGAACAGATTCAAAAAAAGAACACAAACAAAAGACGAGTAAAGAACAAAGTTACATCGTTTTCTCTCCGAGAATTCATCTCGAGACGACGTGGATTTGAAAAGATTTTTGAAAGAAAAGCTTTCGAAAAATTGTCTACATTCTCTACTTTCAACTTTCTAGTATTCTAATGTCAAGTCGCAAATTCTGCTCACTTGTGCAGCTTGAGATCAATCTTGCGTGAAAAATAATATAAATCAATAACAACGTAAAAATTATTAGTACAATATAGATATTCCAAAATGAAAAAATAATCTTTATATTTAATAAATATGAATTTAAATATTACTTATATTCATAACAATAGAAACATAATGTTTGACATAAGCTATATTCTAGCGTATACTGTTGAAAATTTATCAAATTCACTGAAATTATATAGAATTTTGATATCTCCATCGTGTACGTATAAATATGCAATTATGTCATATATACTAATTTTTCTAAAATTCATATATACTACATTTCTAAATATCTAAATATGGAATTAGAAACTAAAATAGCCTGTTCGTAATCCATGAACATAATGTGAATATGTGATAATGTCTCTAAGACACGAAGAAGTTACATGGTAGATAAAGAAGGATCATCGATTCGACAAGGATAACAGAGTCACGATCGAAGGCGTCAAAGGGAGGGCGCCACCTCATTGGCAACCTCGTTTCTATCGGTTTCTTTAGACAATAAACTGGTTAGACAATAAACAAATTGCTCTCGTCAATCAATATTTATTTGTTATTTTCCAATAAAAATTGCTAGTAAATAGAAATTTTGATTCAAGGATGGCTGCAAGAGTGGCTACTATTGAGAAATGTCATTTATAAAATGCAACGTTGTTGGTAAATTGTTTAATAATTCAAGCTTGATTGAAATTTGATCAAATTAAAATCTTAACATTTTAACAGACATCTTAACTTGCCAAAGATAAAAACTATATTGTAATTGAATCATTGAATGTTCATTATTAGCTATAGATCACCACATGGTAGAGGGATGAATAGACGATTAACTGAACGAGGAAACTTGGCTAGGAAGCGGAACATAAGGTGAAGAACTTTTGCCAATGACGAAGAACCGATATTGCTATAGTCAACACGATTATCGCAGTTAGTGTAATATCAGTAGTAAGTTCTTGTCATGTAGCGATTTCTTATCACACGACTAGATAAATTTTTGTATCTTTCTTCTCATTTTTTAAATATATTTTTCTCATTTTATCTGTTGCGTTGCCCTTCCATTACTTCACATTTGCTTTACCACGTGATATTGCAGAACAGGAAAACAAGAAAAAAACTGTGTAAAAAATTTTAATATTAACAAATAACATCAGATACAAAAAGGCAAGATCCTTATAATAATAAATCAATAGAATGTCATTGCAAGACATATTTTTGCTTTTTATTAGCTTTATCACGTAATCATGTAATGACATAAATGTGAAATAGAAGAGAACGCAAGAAGAGAAAATTCAGAAAAAAATAACCAAAAATGCAGAAGAAATATATTAAAGTTTGATTGTAATTATAATATGTATGTGTTAGCATAATTACGTACATATTTAGAACAAATAATTAAACTCAGCTAATGTTGCAGTTTGCTTTACTCGTTACAAGTTCCGCCTTTAAACTGTTCCGCACTAGTTTCATTCAAGAATCGATCAATACCGGAAATCCATTTACAATTAATTAACATTGACGAACGAAAATCAACACCGTGTAGTTTACCGAGATGGAAATCGTGGATTCACTTGGTGAATTTACGATGCACTTACAATCAGAATTTGTTCACTGTCTCAGCGGAAAAACAGATACCTATAAAACATAGTAAAAAAAGATTGTCGAATCTTCACGTATATTCTTTTCCCTTCCCATACATTTTCTCGAATATTTCTCAAATAAGAAAATTCTTTAAAATAAATCTGTGAGCTTTATACAATAAACCCTCAATTTAACGGACTAATAGGGGTGAATAAGCGCCCGTTAATGCCGAAAATGTCTGTTAAATCGAATGTTATCAAGGAAAGGATATTTTTTAGCATCTTTTTTACTCTTTTTAAATTTAAATTCAAATATTTTAATACAAAAATAGCTTTAATATAAAATATAAATTTATTAACTTATAATAAAGAACAAGTCGGTAAAGTTTACTAAAAGAAAACATCCAGCTTTGCTTTAGTTGTTTGCTCTCTGATGTAGAAAAGAAGAAAAATGCGAAATTATTTAATAAATAAAATAAAAATATAAAAATCACAGAAACACTCTGTGTGAGATTAATGCACGATAACTTGTGGCAAACTAAGCGAAACAAAGCGAGTCTATTATACGCTAGTCAAAACAAACGCGATAAGAAATGCGAACAATGCGGCGGTTAAAGTGTCCGTTAAATCCGAAATCCGTTATATCGAGGTTCATTAAACCGAGGGTTTACTGTATATGCTTTTTCAAAATTTAATATTATATAAGCTAGTGTAGGAAACCAATACTCGAAGAATTTTTCATAAATATTAAAAATAGACATCAAATATTTACACAGTATCTTAATTTGTTTAGTTTATCCGTAATCATATTTATCGATAATAAAATATCTTTTAAAATAAATAATGACAAATAACTAAATATAACTAAAATATAAATTAGGCTATAACTAAAATATCTTTTATACTTTTAAAGTGGAGATATTTTATCATCGATAAATATGATTTATCTTTATATTTTACACTATAATATATTGTATTATATAATTAAATTCGTACATGAAGTATATTGTAATTCATAATTTGCAGATGCAACACGAAATATGCATCTAATGACAAAAGAAAAAAAATGAAACATGACTGTATAAGTCTAACTTTTTAATACAGATTATCATAGTGATTATAATAGTAAATTATAATAAATACTAAACTAAATAAATGCAATGACCTCGCTTAAATAACATTTCTCTATCTTTCTTTATCTACCCTGTGTTATAATTAAAAGCATTTCTTATCTAAAAAAGTATACATAACCAGTTACAAGTTATGATTTTCGCAATCTCGTGGCAACCGTGGATTAGAACGGACTGTTGTAAGTACAATTTTGTAAAATACACCAAATCTCTACGTTCATTTCAGGAGCTCAAAGCGTAATACACTTTTAACTTAAATATAGCATGTTAAAAGTTTGGTTTGTCGAAATTAAAACATAATTGTTGTGTACCACGTAAAAAAGTGAGTAAAAAATTAATATCAATCGCATTGTCACGTAGTTATGAAAATATAAACAGCAAAACAATAAGACGACAAAAATATCAGAGGATAGAACACGAAAATTTGATTATGGTTTAATCTTCTTACTATTTATAAAATTCATCAAAAATTAGATTATTGCTGCGTCGTCTTTTTGCAACGTCTTTTAAACAGTTAAACAGCTCTCGTCTTTTGAAATAAAATAATATGACATTAACGAGATTAGACAATTATCATTCATTGCACGTCTACTCGTACGCAATTACGCGTAAATTAAATTTTAAAGAATTCCCCACGGGTCGCATATCTCGCACGAACATACACACCGAACAGGAAAACTTTGATTCGCCTCCTTCACGAGGTTCATTTCAAATGCAAATACTGCATTTTCGTCGACCTGCTTTGTCATCGACGAAGTGCATATACTGCCAGCTGCTTGGGAAATTGTGAATGCACAGAAATACACAATTATCATATCATACTCGTACCCGATAAGATAAATTCTGAACTTCGAAACTTCTTAGCATTCATTTAACGTTCATTTCATTGCATGTATAAAAAATCGTCACGCTTATCGTATGTACATGCATTATACATTACGTCTTGTTTTGTCATGTAAAGTAACATTAATATTATAGAGGTCATTTTACTGTAAGACAATTGCAAATTAATAATGAAACATAAGTCATCGATCAAAAATCTTTATCGATTGCTGGTGGAAATTTATTCTGGTGGTTTTATGTCTGCATGTTATGTTGTTTGTACATATTATACATATATAAATATATATATGTATGTGTGTGTCAGTGTATATGTGATCTTGAAATTTTACAACTTTCATATTTCTTGAAAATGTTGAATTTTCGAAATATTTAAAAAATCCGGAATTTTTTCTACGCCATTTATATATAGATGTCTTTTATCAAAACAATTCAATATTATTGCATGTATAAATATCGACAATCGATAACTGAACATCTTTACGACAATGTTTAGACATTGTGTGATATCTTGGTGATTGCACCTTGTTTTCTTTATCGAAAATCCCGAAATATGCAAATGCATCTCTTGGCAATCTTCGCGGCACCTACAGTTCATCGCATAAAACGTCGTAGTAGAAAGTAACTTGGATAAATTCCAAATAAGCTCACGCTTCCATTAAGCGCTCGAAAATCGCTCGTAATTAATTCCGAACGAGCAGAAAAATAGAAAAAGTATTATTCGACGGAATATCGTTGCAGAATCGCTTTGCGATTGTATTGCTTGACACACTTTTTTATCGCCTGCTAAGAAATGTTCAATTGTTCTTTAATCTATAATTAAATATAATTAGCAGACAGCTGACAGTCAATGTTGTCCTCATGTGTTAATTTGAATATATTTTATTTTTCTTTTACATCCTAACCATCTCATCAGAATATCCCGGCGAAAACAACAAAGCCATCTTCTTTGAAAAATAACTCTTGCTGCCACATCGCTCGAATAATACAAACCGCAACAACCGACCGAAGCTATCACTTGCGCAAACAAACAGAATGCTAATATGCCGTAATATGTTTTGCACAACACATGGTACAACTTTATGTAAGCTAATACAGTGATGCATGATGCATGCAACCGCAAATATTTTACAATATATTAATATTAATTTTAGTGATGTAATGTTTCAATGGAAAGAAATTTAATATATAAGATTATATTTGCCTATTTTAAAGAAAATTCATTTTGAAACACTATGAAGATCGAGAAAGTATAGCGTGACAATTCGTTGAACGAAGGAACCAAGAGTAACACTCACGAAAAGGACGCGAGTGCGAAAGCTAAGTGGCACGCGATTTGACAATTTGCACATTTGCACGGCTGCGCGTGAATGTCCTCCAGACTGAAATAAATCTACCTATTCGTCTTGCTTTGTGGAAGTTTGTGTTTTTAAGCAGACTTGATATCCGAACTTGCATGCGCTACCGAAAGCAGCATATTAACCCAGATTCCTCGCATCTTGCATTTCTTGAAAAAGTCTCGAAAAACTACATTTGTCCAGAAGAAACGGAAAGACTCGGTAAAGATAACGTATTATGTTCTTTTTAGATAACGTGCAAGTTTAACGTACTCCATTTTCGATCGAAAGAAACTTATGGAACTTTAAGAATTAATAAAGACATAATTGTAATTTTTTGTTTTCGCTGTTTTCTTTCGAAACAAAGTGTTGTTACTAGAAAATAAAATTAGTTATTCTATATTCACTATATTCAGTAATAAAAGAACTTTCACCAATTATCTCTAATCTATCAACATTTACTCGTAAATTTAAGCAAAAATAAATCCTTTGTTTTTGTATAATTTTTCTTATAATTAATCAAATTGTCCACTAATTAATTTAATTTTAAATTAATTTTTTACAGTTAATATGGACAAAATTTTTATACTGTTCTTTCTTGGTGTTAAATTTCACTCATTATCAACATTTCTATTTTGCGTAAATAAAATTAGCCACAGCAAGTCAAAATGTGCAATTGCTTACTTTTACTCTCCGCTGATTTTTCGGTACCTTGCACATTCGTAAATATCGCCCATTACATAAATATCGTAAAATACAACATAATACACATAACGTATAATGTATTACACGACTGCTAAACGCAATGCAGAAAATTGGAAAAAAGGTGTATTACATTTTATGGGCACGCGTAACGAGATATATCCGACTACATATAATCCGTTTACACGACCTTACTGTACATTTTACTAGCGTAACTCTGTGATCCACTAAATTCTCACTCAATCGCTCTATTTACATGCATTTATAAAAGCAAAAAGCACTGAAAAATCACTATTGCGGTAATATATGTATAAAATGTTCAAATGTATTCCAATTTCTTCCTTACAAAGATACTGCAATCGGTAAAGATAGACAAACTTTCACCAATTGCATTTTGAGATTATAAATAGAAAATTTCATGTTTCAGAATTTATCGCAAAACGCATTATAAAAAATAAAACAGAAACAAGCTCTTTTCTCTTCTCAGTTTCATTCCTGGGTATCACGGCAATTGAATACAGCACTGAACAAACATAATATAAAGAAGTAACATTGATAACGTGCTGCAATTTAACGACCATTCGTCACATCTTAGCATAGCGCAAGTGCAAAAGTTATGCAATAATTCCTGACGCATTTTGTAAAATGACGATACTACGACTGCCGATTTTTACGCGAATATTCGGTATAGTAA
This sequence comes from Linepithema humile, assembly GCF_040581485.1. Lineage (NCBI taxonomy): Eukaryota > Metazoa > Arthropoda > Insecta > Hymenoptera > Formicidae > Linepithema > Linepithema humile. The sequence goes on along the minus strand of NC_090132.1, from coordinate 24,450,736 downwards.
ACCCGAATATCAGAAAATACATTGTCAACACATCATCAAAAATTTACTGCAAAAAGTTCACGGAGCATCGATATTATACAACCACGATCAAGACATCAATTGATTCGCAAAATATAGTCAGTAGTGGATTACCCGATGTGACTGGTTTTGAAAATATTTACTTGCATGATTTTATCTGGGAAAAAGTCGGGCGATGGTGGAACCACACTGCTCTGGTACGTAAAGTGATTACATGCACTGCATGTAATATCATAATATTATCGACGTAAAAAATTTTATGTAATACAAAGAGATGAAAATACTCAACCTAAATAAATAAAATTTTAGACTAAATAAATTTTTAAGTAAATTTTAAATTAAATATGCATACAGAGTTGTCACTCTGTCATACTTTTCAACAAGAAAATATATTATGTAGAATAAAAATGTTTTCTCGTTTCGTCGCTGAAGACAATTCCCAAAAGACTTTTACAGTAAATCGTTAGTAATTTAATTAATGCATAATTCCAGGTATGTTCGGAAACCGGTAGATCATACACATATGCGGAGTTAAGGAAAGCATGCGGTAGATTAGCAACGGGTTTAAGAAAATCCGATCTTCTACCAGGGGATACCATTGCCATTGTTTTACCGAATATCCCAGAGTTTGTTATCATTCTACTAGCAGCACATGAAGCCGGTTTACGTGTAAGAAAAAACATTCGTCATAAACTGTGCAATTTAATAAAATAATTTTTACGCATCATACAAAACATTTATTATTATATACAAGTTTGATATTTATAATACTTGCAAAAAACTTTCTTCTTTTAAAGACAACCCTAATCAACCCTACGTACACAGAGCATGAAATAGCAAAGCTATTGGATACCGCAGATGCCCAAGCAGTTTTCACATTTCCGTCAAAATTCACCGATGTCCAAATGAGTATTAAAAAAAATTCGAAGATAAAACTACCTATTGTTATCGTAAACGACGGCACTGGTGCTGCCTCGATTTCAGGAACCATCAAACTTGATGATCTTATGCATGATAATATCGAAGAGTTTTCAATCAGTCAGAAAACTGATGTCAATTACGATGATGCAGTAATCTTGCCTTGTTCCAGCGGTACGACTGGACTACCAAAAGTTGTTGAGATAACACATAGGTGCGCAAATCTATCCATAGTTAACGTATTTCATTTAATTCAAACAATATTAATAAAACAAAAAAACATAGCTATAATATTACAACGTGAATAATTCAATTATTGATGTCATAGAAACTATGTTGCAAATATAATGCAAAGCAAACATCCGGTATTCTTCCCCGGACTAGAGGCAACTGAATATCATCAAGATATTATACCAGTAATATTACCAATGTATCACAGTTACGGACTAATATTTTCCACGTACTGCTTTTTACGGTATGTTACATTCACATTTATTATTTAATACGTTATTATTTGCAAAAGTATAATATTCAATAATATAAACAAATATTATTATTATTTTATCACATAACATTAAATGTATATCACACATATATAGAATAGGTGCTAAGGTAGTGTGCATGCCGAACTTCTCTACATCAAAGTTCATAAAATTACTTGAAAGTCATCAATTTACGGTACTGCATACTGTACCACCGATTATACAAATGATGGCGAACGACGAACGAATCACGCCAGAGCACGTTGCATCTGTAAAACAGATAGTCGTAGGAGCTGCGCCTATCGGCGAGGAATCTTTGCTGCAGTTTCGAAACCGTGTCAGTGATACCGTGCCGATTATACAAGGGTAAGGAATAGCGATTATAATAACGTTTGTACAAAAACATCAGAATTTTTTGTTGCAATTTGTATGTAGATACGGCGCAACGGAACTATCCCCGTTATGTACGTTTGGTACCTCAGATACACCAATAACATCATGCGGTTACTTGATTCCAAGCACCAAGATGAAAATTATAGGTAAAGAAGACACTAATATTAACAAGAACTTAGGACCAAAGGAAATAGGTGAAATATACATACAAGGTCCGCAAGTGATGAAAGGATATTATAAGAATCCGAAAGCAACAGCGGACACCATGGATGGAGATTGGTACAAGACCGGTGATCTAGGATATTTCACAGAAAACGGTAAGATAGCAAATTTCATCAAAAAAATTTTTGAAAAATTTAATGCAGCAATTATTGTGGAATATCGTAAAAAAATATTATATATTATAAAATGCAGGTCTTCTGTATGTAACTGGGCGATTAAAAGAAATGATAAAAGTAAAAGGACATCAAGTTACACCTACCGAGCTGGAAGAAGTAATTCGCGGTTACGATAAGATATTGGATGTAGCGGTTATTGGTGTGCCACACGACAAATATGGCGAAATTCCGAAAGCATTTGTTGTTCCTAAGCCAGGGATAAACATCCATGAAAACGAAATCAAAGAATTTGTCGCCAAACGCGTAGCCAAAATTAAACACTTGGGATATGTACAAATTCTAGAAAATATTCCGAAAACCGCGTCTGGAAAAATTCTTCGAAAAGATCTTCAAAAGTTGTAACATATTTTTGCAAATGCCGAGTTCCATAATTGTACTGATAATGAAGTATTTATAATAAAAGTTCTTTGATAACCATAAATTTGACCAACGATACAATTACGGTAATTCGATGTAATTGTTTTCTTATATATAGATTAAATTATAATTATTTTTAAAAAGTTTTGTATTTACCATATATATAAGTCTTTATACACTTATATATAAAATAATATAAAATATGACTTGTATTTTTATACAAAAAGAAATTTTATAGCCACGTTTGAAATACAATTCTTTTAAAAATACAAACCTATAATAAATATTCATAATAATTAATATTATCTAATTTTCTAATGTTTTAAAAACATAAAAAATATAAATAATGCTAAATTATTCTTACAAATAAACAAGTACAACCTACCTTTGTGTTACTCGTCGATTTTATTGAAACTCAATACACTTGTAGAGCGGTCAAAAATAATAAACACGTATTTTTTTATATCTTATTTTTTTCGAAAAATATTGATTCTATGCAAAAAATGCATAGGACATAAATAATGTATTTTTTCAAGAGCTACAACTTTTATTTGAAACATTTCTACATCAATATTTATCAAGATAATGTTAAAAGAAACGATAATTTTTGACTTCTTTTAGAGATAGTTTTCACTCTTAAAGTTGCACCATTGCCGATATAAAAAAATACGTGTCTATTATTTTTGACCGCTCTACAAGTGTACCGAGTTTCAATAAAATCGGCGAGTAACACAAAGGTAGGTTTACTTGTTAGTGTTCAGACTATAACTATCGCAATCATTCATTGCGGTTTTTCTAATATCTCTTTACTCTAACATTATTTTAGTTATAGATACAATCAAAAGTATTCAAAAGTAACCTAACATTAGACCTTCTTCGGTATACCATAATAAATAATAAATAAATATCGTACGCAATCATTTTAAAAATAAATCAAAGTATATTAAAACTTGAGATACGCAACGCATAAATTATTGCAGGATCAGCGAATAAAGATAAAAAAAGTTTTTATTGTAATAAGTTAATGTCAACGGTGTTCGTGCCGATCCCAAGGTAATGAGACGAAAGAGCCAGAAATAAATAAAACATCTTGTGTGTGTTCAAAAGTTAATGTCACTAATATTTTAACTTTCGAATACGATGTTTCATTTATTTCTGACTCTTCCATCTCATTATCTTTGAATCGGTACAAATACCGATGACATTAACTTATTACAATAAAAAATTTTTTTATCTTTATCCGCTGACCCTGCAATAATTTATGTGTTGCGTATCTCAAGTTTTTATTCTAGCTCTTTGCGCTCCTGATAATTTTATGTGAAATTTTCAAAGAATATGATGCAATAATTATTTTGAGATTATTGTGAAAAAATTATTATAAAATACAGGTCTTCTGTACGTGACCGGGCGATTAATAAAAATGATAAAAGTAGAAGGATTTCAAGTTACATCCACCGAGTTGGAAAAAGTAATTCGTGATTATAATAAGATATTTGGACATAGTGGTTATTGATGTATCTCATGACAAATATGGCGAAATTCCGAAAGCATTTGTTGTTCCTAAGCCAAGGATAAACATTCATGAAAACGAAATTAAAGAATTTGTCGCCAGACGCGTAGCCAAAATTAAACACTTAGGATATACAGGGTGTCCCATTTTAAAAACCCCACGTGAATAACTTTTCAGAGAGACATTTTCAAGAAAAATGATTTAGACCAAAATTGTTGGGTTTGGAGGGGGACATCCGATGATGACATTGGTTTAACCTAGGGTGTACATGCCAAGATCATATGGAGGTCAACTTTGTTTATTGAAATAGATTACCCTATTTTTTATTCCAAAATCTAACAGCTGGTGTCAAGAGCTTTCCAAAACACTAAAATAAAGTTATTTTTCATTAAGTACTTTTCGAGTTATGAGGCTTGTAAATTACAGTATTTTGACATAAGATATAAAATATTTTGTAAAACATTCAGTTTTTGAGAATGTTACCTTAATACTTTTATGCCCAAAATAATGAGACAAATGAATTGGTATAAAGAAAACACATTGGTTTAAAAAAAAAGTATGCAGTTGCATGTTGCAAATTACATATTTTTTCTTGAAAGCAACTATGTGTTTCTGTTTTTTAAAATGGGACACCCTGTATACAAATTTTTAAAAGTATTCCGAAATCTTTGTTTAAAAAAATTCTTTGAAGAAAGCTTAAAAATTTGTAATAGATTTCTCCAGATGTGTATATTTGCTCAAATTGTTTTCAAAGTATTTTTCTTGCTTCAAAAAGTATTTGTAATTCCACGTTACTTTTTTTTCTCAAGTATTAATGTATTAAGTCATAAATTTAAATCATAAAATTAAGTCATAAATTTAAGTTCGTTGTTCTTATGCATTTTGAGAAATAGTATATCAGTTCCACTCTTAAAAAAAGCATGAAAGATCGATACTCGAATGTATCGAAAGTATTGTTGACGCTTTTCCGCGACGCTGATTGGTTATCACGATTATTCTGACAGTTTGATACTTTGAGAGCGAAGGTTATTTTGACGGTTATTTAAAATAAAAAAAATTTATTAAAATATTTAAATTTCTTAATTATTAAAGTATCATCTGTAACATACAAAACACATCCAAATTACATAGCAGCGTTTAAAATAACTTTTATGCAAAACATATTATAAAAAATAATCTGGAAATAAATTCTTCATAATTTAACTTTAAATATCACATAGTTAGACAGCTGAATACAGCACTAAATGGATATATAGAACGGAGTTTTGCATTCATTGTAAAAACATCAGTGAGAACAAAATCAAAGAATTTGTCGCCGGACGTATAGCTAAAATTAAACACTTAATGCACTTATGCGTTTTCGTGTTTTTTTACTATTGTAATTTCTAAAAATAATATGTACGTTTTAATTCTATTAAGAATAAATTAAACAAATTAGTAACGCTGAAGAAAGCCTTATTTAAAGCAGAAACGTTTGTTATGATAATATAAAGTCAAATACATGTACGATCAACCAGCATTGGCTCTTTCGCCTCTTATTTTCTTGTGAGATATTTATTATTAGAGTCTTCAGATTTCAAGTTTTCATTTCAAACACTTAAGATATGTACAAATGCTAGAAAATATTTCGAAGACCGCGTCGGCAAAAATTAAAAAATTGTACCATATTTTTGCAAATGTCGAGTTTTATACATTTTTTATGAATAATTTATTTGTTATGTAACATAAACACAAATACAAATAAATATTTTTCTCGTAGCTGTGAAATAATTTGAGAATGAAAGGATTAACATGTTGACTGCCGCATCCATGAGTAACACGTAAATTTCCGCGGAAACCTCGTCACTAATTTGTAGATGACAATTTTATTTAGCTGTTCTAGAAGAATTTTATTTTAAATTATCAAGTTGCAAGAATAGTAGTTACATGTTATCGTCATTTGCTGCTTTTACAGCTGATTATGTCACTGATGATTCTTTTTTTCTTGGCCTTCAACATTATAAAAAAATTACACGGGCAAAAGTCACTGATACCAGAGACTCGGACTGGACTCAGACTCGGATCGAAATTAACCGGAATTAACTGGAACCGGAATCGGAACTGTAATCGTAATCATAATTGTTTTGTTTTTAATCATTATTTTTAATGAAACTATAACTGAACCAAAATTTCATAAAGTTTATAATATTTTCATTATTTAAATATGCATTACTTACCATTATTACAATTAAAATTTAAAGAATAAACGTTAAATTATAAAATTGAATTCTATTTTGTAGTCACTATACTATCACTGATTGTATTACTATACTAGCACTAATAAATAATCTTGAATTCAAATAATATTACTCGCACCTTGACTGTCAATGATAATTTTTTAATCTCATTTTTGATCGGACGATTCCAAATAATTACATAATAACTCCACTGTTATCATTTAGTACACATACGATAGTGCAACGTGTTGGATGACAGTACATGAGCTCGGCAAGGCTCATATCAGTTTTCAGTGTGGCAGTCAATGTGTTAATCAAAAATAAAATACTAAGTTTGTCTTTTGTTATGTTCTTTTAAACTCGTTTTCAAACTTGTTTTTCAAACTTGATACAAAAATCATACATAAACATATTACAGAAAATAATAAAAAAATTAATTCTTCATAATTTAAATTTCAATACTTGAGCACCACTGAACGAATACAGCGAATGAACTTTGTGTCACATACATTATACATAAACATGATACGTGATATACAAGTATATTAGTCGTGTAACGTGTAACTTTCCATAGTGTATGTAATATAAAAGAAAAGTTATTAGCGACTAGTCATTCAGTTCTTTTTGTAATACGTTCTGAGAAATACGAATTTCGATTTTTAAAACGACAACTCGCATCCTCAGTTACAATATCGAAAAATATATTGTCGTTGCCTCGTCAAAAATTTATTGCAATAAATTTACGCGGTATCGACATTTTGCAACCGCGATGGAAGCACCAATTAATTCGCAAAACATAGTCAGTAGTGGATTATCCGATGTGACCGGTTTTGAAAATGTTTACTTGCATGACTTTATTTGGGAAAAAATTGGACGCTGGTGGAATCACACTGCACTGGTACGTAAAATGATTAAATACACTGCATATACAAATATTATACTATTTTATAATATAATATTAGTGATATGTATAAAAAATTTCACCAACAAAAGTAAGGCAAAAATACCTTTTCAATAATTTTAAAAAATCCAATAACTTTTTTATTTTTCTTCACAATAAGATGAGCCAAATATACATTTTGACCTAATTAAAAAAATTGCAAACTAAATATATTTTTTATAACAAATATAAGAAAAGAACATATTCGTGCTTAAAACGCTGGTTGTTATTTGCAAATTTGCTATTTGTTATTACTTCGTACGTGCTTTATCTCTTCTTTATATATTTTATATATTTTTTTTTTTTATATATATATTAAAAGTAATATTTAAAATTTTCGTAATCAATAATTGTAGTTAACGTAATGATTATGTCATATTACTTTTAAGATTTTAAGATTTTCTTTTTAAATTACACTTGGGGTAATTAATGAATGATGTAATTAATAAAAAAATTAACAAAAATAAGACTAGAAATTAATTAAAGCGCGAATATCGGGACGTAAAAAATTTATTACCAATTTTTTTATTACCAGTTACAGTTAATTTTATTCTACTGATGTCATTAATCGTAATATCAAAATAATTTTCAGGTGTGTTCGGAAACAGGTAGATCATATACATATGCCGAATTAAGAAAAGCATGCGGTAGATTAGCAACGAGTTTAAGAAAATCTAATCTTTTACCGGGAGATCACATCGCTATTATTTTACCAAATATCCCAGAGTTTATTATTATATTGCTAGCAGCAAATGAAGCCGGCTTACGGGTAAGAAAAAAATATTATATTTAGACACATTACACACGTATTATATAAAGTTACATATTCATCCGAGCATTTGCCTCGAATTAGCGCCGCACGAGTGGATCAATCAGTGTTCATTCGGGTGTTGTTTTTAAGTTTGTTCACATAGAATTCGCATGAACACTGAACCATTTATCAGTTTGCATATAGCGCTAATTACAAACAAACAAGATTAAAAATAAAAATCTATCCACACTGAGCACGAATCGATCACATTAATGTAACGACAATGAGCGGATCACATCAAGCGATTAGGCACTGTTACGCTTATACGCTCGGCTTACTATTAAAATCTTTGCTTATTCGGCAGTCCTGAGCACGCTCATTCGGGGTGAATGCTCAGATAAATATGCTTAAGGCGCGTTATTCCGTAAATCGTAATACATTTGAAAAATGTAAAAACAAGCCAAAAATATATTCATAATAAATCGTTATATAAAAAATTATTAAATTATTAAATAATATTATTTGTCTAATAATATTAATTATTAATATTATTATTAAATATGTTTTAAAAATATACTCCGCATCTATTTTATTACATATTAGATTTAAATAATTACATTGTTGATTTATGCAAAAAAATTTAAATTAACTTAAAATTTCATACTAAACTGCACAAACTAATACAAACACTGTAAAAAATTGCCTAAAAATTCAGACACATTTTTGTCTGAATTTTCAGATCTGTGTACCTGAAAGTAATTTTAAACAATCTGTCTTAATTATCAGAGTAGTTTCTCTGAAAGTTCAGAATAGTGGCGCGTCTGTCCAAAAAATTTAGAATTGGTGTCCAAAAAATTAGACAACATATTTGAAAGCAGCATCTGTCTAAAATTTCAGACATGCTGTGGTTTTATAACCCGATGCGTGAATGTTCGCGCAGTAGCGAAGACGCAGTAGCAGTGTAACAAATGCAGTTGAAGCAGTCTCAACTGACGTCGCGTCGTGGAATCCATTACGGAATATTAGTTAGGTTGATGGCAGAGAACGAGATGTAAGTCGTAGTCGTGGACGTATGGTAAGGCAGAGAAAAACGTAAGTCGTGAAAAGTTATTGTGTGGATACGTTTCACGACTTACTTTTTTCTCTGCCTTACCATACGTCCACGACTACGACTTATATCTCGTTCTCTGTCATCAGTCTTACATCCGAAAATTTTATGATTACGTGGTGTTTGTGTTTTTTAACGAAATATATGTATATCAGTGAAAAACAAGTTTGGATAAGTGTGGTTTTTTTAAAATACTAACAATATATTTTGGTTTAAAGTATACTCAATGATGCGATGTTTCCTACCGGGCTCCCGACTCCCGAGCTCCACGCAAGCGAGAAGCGCGTACATGTTCTCGGTAGGAAACATCGCATCATTGAGTATACTTTAAACCAAAATATATTGTTAGTATTTTAAAAAAACCACACTTATCCAAACTTGTTTTTCACTGATATACATATATTTCGTTAAAAAACACAAACACCACGTAATCATAAAATTTTCGGATGTAAGACTGATGACAGAGAACGAGATATAAGTCGTAGTCGTGGACGTATGGTAAGGCAGAGAAAAAAGTAAGTCGTGAAACGTATCCACACAATAACTTTTCACGACTTACGTTTTTCTCTGCCTTACCATACGTCCACGACTACGACTTACATCTCGTTCTCTGCCATCAACCTAACTAATATTCCGTAATGGATTCCACGACGCGACGTCAGTTGAGACTGCTTCAACTGCATTTGTTACACTGCTACTGCGTCTTCGCTACTGCGCGAACATTCACGCATCGGGTTATAAAACCACAGCATGTCTGAAATTTTAGACAGATGCTGCTTTCCAATATGTTGTCTAATTTTTTGGACACCAATTCTAAATTTTTCGGACAGACGCGCCACTATTCTGAACTTTCAGAGAAACTACTCTGATAATTAAAACAGATTATCTGAAATTACTTTCAGGCACCCAGATCTGAAAATTCAGACAAAAATGTGTTTGAATTTTTAGGCAATTTTTTACAGTGTATTTTCCATAGCGCCCCAACCTTCACAGCGTCCCTCATCAATGCCAAAGTATATTATAAAAAAAGAAGAAGAGAATTAGAAATCAAAGAAATTGATGCATAAAAGATGTATAATTCGTTAATAAAATGCCATGGACTTTTATACAAAATAGAATATTGAACAAAATAATAGAAAGATTAATAACGTCCAACAATCAATAAGATCAATAAGAAATGTATATATTTTACTAAATATTTACATTTCTTAAAAAATGTACAATTTAATAAAATATTTCGTAACATATTCTAAACTATTTATTGCTATGCATAAGCTTGTTATTTGTATAATACTTGCAAAAAACTTTCTTCTTTTAAAGACAACCCTAATCAACCCTACGTACACAGAGCATGAAATAGCAAAACTATTGGATACCGCGGATGCCCAAGCAGTTTTCACATTTCCGGCAAAATGTATTGTTGTCGAAAAGAGTATTGCAAAAAATTCGAAGATAAAACTACCCATTGTTATCGTAAACGACGGCACTGGTGCTGCCTCGATTTCAGGAACCATCAAACTTGATGATCTTATGCATGATAATATCGAAGAGTTTTCAATCAGTCAAAAAACTGGAGTCAGTTACAATGATACAGTAATCTTGCCTTGTTCCAGCGGTACGACTGGACTACCAAAAGTTGTTGAGATAACACATAGGTGCGCAAATTGATTGCATATTATATATTTAAATCTAATTCAAAATGCGTAAACTCACAAAAATGCAATATAATATTTATCAGAGATATACAGAGTAATATTACGATGTAAATAATTATGAATGTCGTAGAAATATTGTCGCAAATATAACTCAAGGTGCGCATCCGATCTTCTTTCCCGGAGAAGAAACGACTGAACACCATCAAGACATTATACCGGTGATATTGCCATTATTTCATGTTGCTGGATTAATAATATCTACATATACTTACTTGCGGTATGTTATCTTAACATATATTAACTACTTTGTCATGTACTTTGTGTGTCTGAATAATCAATTTATTTACTATGATATGTAACTATTTAATTTTTTGTCCTCATTATTATATTTCATGAATGACATTTTTTGATAATATTTAAAAGAACAAAATTTATTATAATTTTATCACATAACATTATATGGATATCTTATATATATATAGAATAGGCGCTAAGCTGGTGTTAATGCCGCACTTCACTTCTGAGAAATTCATCAAATTACTTGAAAATCATCAGTTTACAGTAATATATACTGTACCATCGATTGTACAAATGATGGCGAGCAACGAGCGATTTACACCACGTCACATTTCATCTGTAAAAATGTTGGGTGTAGGAGCTGCACCTATTGGCGAAGAATCCATTGCACAATTTAGAAGTCGCATCAGTGATACGATACCTATTGTACAATTGTAAAAAATTGAAATTAAGTATACGATATTACATATACAGGGTGTCCTTTCAAAAGTGGCCACCCTCTTTTATCTTTTAAATTAAAAGAAATAAAATTCAATTGACATACGTCAATCTCTAACGCACAAGTCAGAAGTTGGCCATATCGTAGGGCCGAAAGTGAAAAGCTAGACGTCGCCCGCGATATTTCAAGCCGATAAAACTCGTATAATATGAAAAATATTTACATTAAATCATACATCGTTATATTCTTTTCAAACAGCGCTACAACTTTTCTTACATCAAAATATCCACATTATTATAAAAAATTATGCATACTTCTCCGTTCGTTAAATAGTTTTTGTAAGCAACTATTATGCCCACAATAGAGTTCAGTTTAAACCATTTAATTTGATATATATTTGTTATCTATGTCTTTGTCTTTTAAATTAAAAGACAAAGATAAAAGAGGGTGGCCACTTTTGGTGAGACATTCTGTATAACGACTTAACTTTTTTTTGCAACTTGTGTTATAGATACGGAGCAACAGAGCTATCCCCGCTCTGCACACATGGTACTGCGAATGTAACTTCATTATCATGCGGTCATTTGCTTCCAAATACTCAATTGAAAATCGTGGGTACGGAAGACACTAATCTTAACAAGAATTTAGGTCCCAAAGAAATAGGCGAAATATGCATACGAGGTCCGCAAGTAATGAAAGGATATTATAATAATCCAAAAGCCACAACGGAGACCATGGATGGAGATTGGTACAAGAGTGGCGATTTGGGATATTTCACAGAAAATGGTAAGATAATAAATTTAGTCAAACAATTTTTGAAGAATAATACAATTATTTTGAGATGTGAAAAAAAATATTATGAAATGCAGGCCTTCTGTATGTAACTGGGCGATTAAAAGAAATGATAAAGGTGAAAGGATTTCAAGTTATACCCACCGAGTTGGAAGAAGTGATTCGCGGTTGCGATAAGATATTGGACGTAGCGGTTATTGGTGTACCTCACGACAAATATGGTGAAATTCCGAAAGCTTTTGTTGTTCCTAAGCCAGGGCAGAAAGTCAATGAGGATGAAATAAAAAAATTTGTCGCCGAACGAGTATCCAAAATCAAACATTTAGGATATGTACAAATTCTGGAAAGTATTCCGAAAAATCCGTCCGGGAAAATTCTTCGAAAAGAGCTTAAAAAGTTGTAATAGATTTCTCCAGATGTGTATATTTGCTCAAATTGTTTTCAAAGTATTTTTCTTGCTTCAAAAAGTATTTGTAATTCCACGTTACTTTTTTTTCTTAAGTATTAATGTATTAAGTCATAAATTTAAGTCATAAAATTAAGTCATAAATTTAAGTTCGTTGTTCTTATGCATTTTGAGAAATAGTATATTAGTTCCACTCTTAAAAAAGGCATGAAAGATCGATACTCGAATGTATCGAAAGTATTGTTGACGCTTTTCCGCGACGCTGATTGGTTATCGCGATTATTCTGACAGTTTGATACTTTGAGAGCGAAGGTTATTTTGGCGGTTATTTAAAATAAAAAAAATTTATTAAAATATTTAGATTTCTTAATTATTAAAGTACTATAATAAGTGCGCGCGCGTAGCGCGCGCTTGTATTGTTCTAGTATTATATAAAATTATCATTTATAACGAAATATTGAACTTAACTTAAAGTATTGTTAATCAATTAAAAAATCTTTAATTATTATCTGAAATGCTTTTATCTAAAAGCAATTGATACTAATGTAATATATACAAAGTATCTCAGACACTAACAATCAAGCATTACCCGATTATCAAATTATCAAAAATTCACGCACTTAGACACATCGCATATTGATTTTTATATTCTTATCACACAAGAATCCTCAGGAATTAACGATAATGATACGGTTAGCCTTGTATTTTGCACTACTTTCAAATCTATTCTCTTAATGATAGTGGAATAAAATATATTTCATTAACTCACCGGTACGATGCGCAACAGCGGAATTGTCCACAAGTAACATGTATCATCTGCAACATACAAAACACATCCAAATTATATAGCAGCGTTTAAAATAACTATTATGCAAAACATATAAAAAATAATCTGGAAATAAATTCTTCATAATTTAACTTTAAATATCACATAGTTAGACAGCTGAATACAGCACTAAATGGATATATAGAACGGAGTTTTGTATTCATTGTAAAACATCAGTGAGAACAAAATCAAAGAATTTGTCGCCGGACGCATAGCTAAAATTAAACACTTAATGCACTTATGCGTTTTCGTGTTTTTTCACTATTGTAATTTCTAAAAATAATATGTACGTTTTAATTCTATTAGGAATAAATTAAACAAATTAGTAACGCTGAAGAAAGCCTTATTTAAAGCAGAAACGTTTGTTATGATAATATAAAGTCAAATACATGTACGATCAACCAGCATTGGCTCTTTCGCCTCTTATTTTCTTGTAAGATATTTATCATTAGAGTCTTCAGATTTCAAGTGTTTTTTTCAAACACTTAAGATATGTACAAATGCTAGAAAATATTTCGAAGACCGCGACGGCAAAAATTAAAAAATTGTACCATATTTTTGCAAATGTCGAGTTTTATACATTTTTTATGAATAATTTATTTGTTATGTAACATGAACCCAAATACAAATAAATATTTTTCTCGTAGCTGTGAAATAATTTAAGAATGAAAGGATTAACATGTTGACTGCCGCATTCATGAGTAACACGTAAATTTCCGCGGAAACCTCGTCACTAATTTGTAGGTGACAATTTTATTTAGCTGTTCTAGAAGAATTTTATTTTAAATTATCAAGTTGCAAGAATACTTAGCAGTTACATGTTATCGTTATTTGCTGCTTTTACAGCTAATTATGTCACTGATGATTCTTTTTTTCTTGGCCTTCAACATTATAAAAAAATTACACGGGCAAAAGTCACTGATACCAGAGACTCGAACTGGACTCGGACTCGGACTCGGATCGAAATTAACCGGAATTAACCGGAACCGGAATCGGAACTGTAATCGTAATCGTAATTGTTTTGTTTTTATCATTATTTTTAATGAAACTATAACTGAACCAAAATTTCATAAAGTTTATAATATTTTCATTATTTAAATATGCATTACTTACCATTATTACAATTAAAATTTAAAGAATAAACGTTAAATTATAAAATTGAATTCTATTTTGTAGTCACTATACTATCACTGATTGTATTACTATACTAGCACTAATAAATAATCTTGAATTCAAATTATATTACTCGCACCTTGACTGTCGATGATAATTTTTTAATCTCATTTCCGATCGGACGATTCCAAATAATTACATAATAACTCCGCTGTTATCATTTAGTACACATACGATAGTGCAACGTGTTGGATGACAGTACATGAGCTCGGCAAGGCTCATATCAGTTTTCAGTGTGGCAGTCAATGTGTTAATCAAAAATAAAATACTAAGTTTGTCTTTTGTTATGTTCTTTTAAACTCGTTTTCAAACTTGTTTTTCAAACTTGATACAAAAATCATACATAAACATATTACAGAAAATAATAAAAAAATTAATTCTTCATAATTTAAATTTCAATACTTGAGGAGCTGAATACACCACTGAACGAATACAGAGAATGGACTTTGTGTCACATACATTATATATGTGTCATATACATAAACATGGTACGTGATATACAAGTATATTAGTCGTGTAACGTGTAACTTTTCATAGTGTATGTAATATAAAAGCAAAGTTATCAGCGACTAGTCATTCAGTTCTTTTTGTAATACGTTCTGAGAAATACGATTGTCGATTTTTGCAATGACAACTCGCATCTTCAGTTACAATATCGGAAAATATATTGTCGGTGCCTCGTCAAAAATTTATTGCAATAAATTTACGCGATATCGACATTTTGCAACCGCGATCGAAGCACCAATTGATTCGCAAAATATAGTCAGTAGTGGATTATCCGATGTGACCGGTTTTGAAAATGTTTACTTGCATGACTTTATTTGGGAAAAAATTGGACGCTGGTGGAATCACACTGCACTGGTACGTAAAATGATTACCAAATACACTGCATATACAAATATTATACTATTTTATAATATAATATTAGTGATATGTATAAAAAATTTCACCAACAAAAGTAAGGCAAAAATACCTTTTCAATAATTTTAAAAAATCCAATAACTTTTTTATTTTTCTTCACAATAAGATGAGCCAAATATACATTTTGACCTAATTAAAAAATTGCAAACTAAATATATTTTTTATAACAAATATAAGAAAAGAACATATTCGTGCTTAAAACGCTGGTTGTTATTTGCAAATTTGCTATTTGTTATTACTTCGTACGTGCTTTATCTCTTCTTTATGAATTTTATATATATTTTTTTTTATATATATATTAAAAGTAATATTTAAAATTTTCGTAATCAATAATTGTAGTTAACGTAATGATTATGTCATATTACTTTTAAGATTTTAAGATTTTTTTTTTAAATTACACTTGGTGTAATTAATGAATGATGTAATTAATAAAAAAATTAACAAAAATAAGACTAGAAATTAATTAAAGCGCAAATACCGGGACGTAAAAAATTTATTACCAATTTTTTTATTACCAGTTACAGTTAATTTTATTCTACTGATGTCATTAATCGTAATATCAAAATAATTTTCAGGTGTGTTCGGAAACAGGTAGATCATATACATATGCCGAATTAAGAAAAGCATGCGGTAGATTAGCAACGAGTTTAAGAAAATCTAATCTTTTACCGGGAGATCACATCGCTATTATTTTACCAAATATCCCAGAGTTTATTATTATATTGCTAGCGGCAAATGAAGCCGGCTTACGGGTAAGAAAAAAATATTATATTTAGACACATTACACACGTATTATATAAAGTTACATATTCATCCGAGCATTTGCCTCGAATGAGCGCCGCACGAGTGGATGAATTAGTGTTCATTCGGATGTTGTTTTTAAGTTTGTTCACATAGAATTCGCATGAACACTGAACCATTTATCAGTTTGCATGTAGTGCTAATTACAAACAAACAAGATTAAAAATAAAAATCTATCCACACTGAGCACGAACCGATCACATTAATGTAACGACAATGAGCGGATCACATCGAGCGATTAGGCACTATTACGCTTATACGCTCGGCTTACTATTAAAATCTTTGCTTATTCGGCAGTCCTGAGCACGCTCATTCGGGGTGAATGCTCAGATAAATATGCTTAAGGCGCGTTATTCCGTAAATCGTAATACATTTGAAAAATGTAAAAACAAGCCAAAAATATATTCATAATAAATCGTTATATAAAAAATTATTAAATTATTAAATAATATTATTTGACTAATAATATTAATTATTAATATTATTATTAAATATGTTTTAAAAATATACTCCGCATCTATTTTATTACATATTAGATTTAAATAATTATATTGTTGATTTATGCAAAAAAATGTAAATTGACTTAAAATTTCATACTAAACTGCACAAACTAATATAAATACAAAATACTTTAGAAATTTATTTACATAATATTACATTTTTATCATCATACTAAGCATTGCAAATATAGAAGAATACAGAATAAGATACAGACTAAATGGTCAAAAACAATTCTATTTTTCATAGCGCCCCAACTTTCACAGCGTCCCTCATCAATGCCAAAGTATATAATAAAAAAAGAAGAAGAGAATTAGAAATCAAAGAAATTGATGCATAAGAGATGTATAATTCGTTAATAAAATGCCATGGACTTTTATACAAAATAGAATATTGAACAAAATAATAGAAAGATTAATAACGTCCAACAATCAATAAGATCAATAAGAAATGTATATATTTTACTAAATATTTACATTTCTTATAAAATGTACAATTTAATAAAATATTTCGTAACACATTCTGAACTATTTATTACTATGCATAAGCTTGTTATTTGTATAATACTTGCAAAAAACTTTCTTCTTTTAAAGACAACCCTAATCAACCCTACGTACACAGAGCATGAAATAACAAAGCTATTGGATACCGCGGATGCCCAAGCAGTTTTCACATTTCCGGCAAAATGTACTGTTGTCGAAAAGAGTATTGCAAAAAATTCGAAGATAAAACTACCCATTGTTATCGTAAACGACGGCACTGCTGCCTCGATTTCAGGAACCATCAAACTTGATGATCTTATGCATGATAATATCGAAGAGTTTTCAATCAGTCAGAAAACTGGAGTCAGTTACAATGATACAGTAATCTTGCCTTGTTCCAGCGGTACGACTGGACTACCAAAAGTTGTTGAGATAACACATAGGTGCGCAAATTGATTGCATATTATATATTTAAATCTAATTCAAAATGCGTAAACTTACAAAAATGCAATATAATATTTATCAGAGATATACAGAGTAATATTTTTTTTTTACGATGTAAATAATTATGAATGTCGTAGAAATATTGTTGCAAATATAACTCAAGGTGCGCATCCGATCTTCTTTCCCGGAGAAGAAACGACTGAACACCATCAAGACATTATACCGGTGATATTGCCATTATTTCATGTTGCTGGATTAATAATATCTACATATACTTACTTGCGGTATGTTATCTTAACATATATTAACTACTTTGTCATGTACTTTGTGTGTCTGAATAATCAATTTATTTACTATGATATGTAACTATTTAATTTTTTGTCCTCATTATTATATTTCATGAATGACATTTTTTGATAATATTTAAAAGAACAAAATTTATTATAATTTTATCACATAACATTATATGGATATCTTATATATATATAGAATAGGCGCTAAGCTGGTGTTAATGCCGCACTTCACTTCTGAGAAATTCATCAAATTACTTGAAAATCATCGGTTTACAGTAATATATACTGTACCACCGATTGTACAAATGATGGCGAACAACGAGCGATTTACACCACGTCACATTTCATCTGTAAGAATGTTGGGTGTAGGAGCTGCACCTATTGGCGAAGAATCCATTGCACAATTTAGAAGTCGCATCAGTGATACGATACCTATTGTACAATTGTAAAAAATTGAAATTAAGTATACAATATTACATATACAGGGTGTCCTTTCAAAAGTGGTCACCCTCTTTTATCTTTTAAATTAAAAGAGATAAAATTCAATTGACATACGTCAATCTCTAACGCACAAGTCAGAAGTTGGCCATATCGTAGGGCCGAAAGTGAAAAGCTAGACGTCGCCCGCGATATTTCAAGCCGATAAAACTCGTATAATATGAAAAATATTTACATTAAATCATACATCGTTATATTCTTTTCAAACAGCGCTACAACTTTTCTTACATCAAAATATCCACATTATTATAAAAAATTATGCATACCTCTCCGTTCGTTAAATAGTTTTTGTAAGCAACTATTATGCCCACAATAGAGTTCAGTTTAAACCATTTAATTTGATATATATTTGTTATCTATGTCTTTGTCTTTTAATTTAAAAGACAAAGATAAAAGGGGGTGGCCACTTTTGGTGGGACATTCTGTATAACGAATTAACTTTTTTTTGCAACTTGTGTTATAGATACGGAGCAACAGAGCTATCCCCGCTCTGCACACATGGTACTGCGAATGTAACTTCATTATCATGCGGTCATTTGCTTCCAAATACTCAATTGAAAATCGTGGGTACGGAAGACACTAATCTTAACAAGAATTTAGGTCCCAAAGAAATAGGCGAAATATGCATACGAGGTCCGCAAGTAATGAAAGGATATTATAATAATCCAAAAGCCACAACGGAGACCATGGATGGAGATTGGTACAAGAGTGGCGATTTGGGATATTTCACAGAAAATGGTAAGATAATAAATTTAGTCAAACAATTTTTGAAGAATAATACAATTATTTTGAGATGTGAAAAAAAATATTATGAAATGCAGGCCTTCTGTATGTAACTGGGCGATTAAAAGAAATGATAAAGGTGAAAGGATTTCAAGTTATACCCACCGAGTTGGAAGAAGTGATTCGCGGTTGCGATAAGATATTGGACGTAGCGGTTATTGGTGTACCTCACGACAAATATGGTGAAATTCCGAAAGCTTTTGTTGTTCCTAAGCCAGGGCAGAAAGTCAATGAGGATGAAATAAAAAAATTTGTCGCCGAACGAGTATCCAAAATCAAACATTTAGGATATGTACAAATTCTGGAAAGTATTCCGAAAAATCCGTCCGGAAAAATTCTTCGAAAAGAGCTTAAAAAATTGTAATATACTTCTCCGAATGTGGAATTCCATATTCATATTGATAATGAGGTTTATAAAAGTAAATATTTAATAAATATCAATTTTATCAACATAACAATTAATACCAACAAAAAAATTTATTATAACAAAACGTGACTATCGATACAACATAGTTAATTAATAACAGATTATTCTTTGGATTTGTTGGGACTATCTTGTAAGGATCCTTCTGTTTCCAAAAGAGCGCTTGTAATTCCTGCTTTCTTCAATTCCTCAACGAGCTCACCGTTCTTATGCATTTCTAAGAGTATGTCACACCCACCGACAAAGTCACCATTTATAAATACTTGAGGTATCGTGGGCCAATTAGAAAAATCTTTTATACCTAAATAATTAGTATTAAAAATTTGTAACATTATTAAACATACATATATATAAAATATGCTTCTTGTATTTTAGAATACTATTATTATACAGATGTAAAATTCTATAACAAATTAATGTATGATTCTATAATAAATAATGTATAATAAATATCTATAAGCATTTTACCTTGTCTGAGCCCCTCGTCTTGAAGAACATCATGAGCATCATAAGTAACACCATGCATTCTTAATATCTGAACTACAGCATTGCTAAATCCACATCGTGGCTCCTCTGGTACACCTTTCATAAAGACAACTACTTTATTTTGCTGAAAAAGAAAAAATAATTTATGTATACAATATTATTTATCATATATAATACTGAACATAATGTATGTATTAACCAAAATAAAAAAGTTCTGGCAATAGCTTATATTTTGTTTGTTACAATACTTAAATTATGAAAATTTTTATATAAAAATCGTACTTGCTGTGATTGCTGTATTACGTTTAACTTACGTTTAACGTTCTTGTATGAAACATCGTACATTTAAAGCCAGAAAATTTTTGTATAACTAGAAAATACATGTGCCAATATCAGTTATCACTTACTTTAACGAGGTTGCCAATTTCGTTTAGCTTCGTGCTGAAATTTCTGGCAATCTGAAAAGAATATCTTGCTCCAAAACGAAACATGTTTTAATTTTTATCACTAAAAAACACCTTTGCAAATAATCTGAATTTTTCGCTCAAAAACGAAACATGTCCTAAACAGAGGTTATGCATGTACTACTTGGCCGTCAGCTGTTTGCAGCTGTTTGGTGTTTACCCCGCCAAGAGAGTTCTAAAGCAGCGAGTGGTGCCATCATACAATGTAATGGCAAAGTTTGCAGTCAATAATAAAAAAATTTTAAATAGATTTTAACAAATATTCTAAAATAAAACAATATTACGTTTCTGATATATATAAATATTGTGCTGTAAAAATAATAATATATTTTTTAATTAATACACTTTTCTATATATATATTCAAAGAAAAATTTAATAATTTAATCAAAATCAATATATGAAATTTAAATCACAGTTAGCCAAGTAATAAATACGTAAACTTTTCTTTTTCATATATAGACAAAGCACTAAGTTCAACTCTTTTGAGTTGAATAATGCGAATAATTTATTACGTTTGAAAAGCACGAATAATTTAATAACAGTTGTCTATTATGTATTTTTAGATCTACTAAAAATTTCGTTTTTCAAACACCGATCACTCAATCGTTACATTTTCTAAATAAAATGTATAATTATTATTATATTACAAATATATTCAACTACTTACCAACTGCCTCGTGTCCACTGCTATTTACCCGCCAACTTCATTATCATTTTTAAAGAAATACACTCACTTTCACGGATACGGAGACAATCGTGAAAAAAAGTCGATTAATTATGAGCACGTGTGTGATAGAATAAAAACTTGTCATTGTGTATATTTGCAGTATTCCCGACTGCACGCGTGTGATATATTTTCAGTAAACAAATATAGATGAAACATATAACAAGCATGCATCCATCGCATTGCTATACCAATATTCGCAAATTAAAATCTGCTATGAAAAGCAAAGTATGGGAATCAATGGCTAGTATTGAATGGATACATTGCCTTTCGTATCGTTTCATTTAAGTATTGAGAGTATTCGTTAGATGTCGTTGGAATGTACTCCGATTTCTGAGTACAACTGGTTCGCATAATGCGCCTGTAAGTATTTACTGACACAATCATACTTTTCAAGAACTCGTTAACTCGTGATATCGCTGTGATATGTCATGAAATCGAGAGATTACGCAAACGCGGAGCTTCGCAGGAATCATTCATTCAACCAAAATAATATACAGAAAAACATGTAGGAAAAGCAAAGCCCTGCTTTGCCCATCACGTTCGTTTCTCTCCAATATCATATTTGACCTCCATTGATGACCTAGCTACGTTCACAAAACGCATTGTTGTGGCGATATAATCGTGCATAAATCGAATCGGATTTTGCAATACGAAATAAAATTCTTTAGGCTTCAAGAATTAATTACAAAAAAAATATTTGAAAATAGTAAATATTCTAAGTTATATTAATCTAAATAAATATTAAAAAATTACGTTATATTTAAAAATATCTACTTCAATCTATAGTAAAAACAAGTAAAAAAAGTAAAAAAAAAAAAACAATTTATAGTAAATCAATATTAATTCTACAGCTTACAATTAATCTACATTAGAAATTATATATTACTTCAATCAAATTAAGTGAAAACCCATGTTTCCTGCTCTCTTGTGCTACGCTTCTCTTAAGATCACACATATGTGAATATATTCATAAAAGAAAATTTTATCTTATCTACACCTAAAAGTGATAAGAATTAAAAGGCTTGTTCTTAGCCGTTACGAAAATATTTATCAGCTTTCCACAAACATAGGCATAAACAAGCAAAAAAACGTGATGGAACTCACTGAAGTTTATCTACTTTTATCTATAGAATCGAAACGATAAACTCTTCCTATTTTAAATGGACTTTATTTCACCTCAAGCGTTCTCATATATACACATATGAGACTTATATTAGTTACGAAGATATTTAATATAGAAAATTAAAGAAGTATCAGAATACATTCAACGAAATATTCACTACACCGGATTCCAAATTAATCGAAACATCTATTGATAAAATTTGTAAAAATTATTGAGCGATACTCCGTATAACAACTCGTATAAATATGTATGGATTTAATAAAAAAGCAGAACCAGATCGATTCGGTGCCAGCAGCGCTCCTATACCAATACTATACGATACTAACTTATATTTTCCAGAATATATTTCTCATAAAATTTCTAGTCGGCGACTGATTTTGGAAGCGGACGACTCGCACAGGCTGTTCAGCGTCATAAAATGCTGTGATACGTCGTAAAACGCTTCGCGCTGCCAGACTGTTGCCGCGTGGCACGTGCTGCCACTCATTTGCGAGCTGCTCGCTCGTCCACGATGACGTCAATCAAAAAAATCATCGAAAAATTATGTTGCTAATCCGTTATTGTTACACACATGATGATTTCGTTAATACGATGGTGATGAACATAGTGAATCATTACTGATTACATTGATAGCGACGATTACTTGCGTTAAATGTGAAGTTAATTTTTCCCAATAATTTATCTCTCGATAATCCATCAAGAAAAGAACTTTTGATATTAAGATGAAAATAATTCATTGTAATTTTATAGGAAACAATAGAAGAAAACGTGAAAATAAGAATGTTTACAAAATGGGCATGAAACTTACAGTTTATAGAGCCTTATTTTTGTCTCTTTTTTTGATTGCAGTCAAATTTTGCTAATTTTATTTTATAATTGCATCTTATGAAAAAATACTCTTCTCAGATGTCAAGCAACGTTAAGATCTAATAACATTTTTTTAAGTTATTTTTAAAGATATGTAAGTCAATTTTCACCGAAAAGTAAAAGATTTGCTATCAATCTGGAAATCTAATATTTGTACCATATTGTATGCACCCGTGGAGAAAGTCACACACACGAAATTTACATCGCAAGTTTATACCGCGTCGTTCCGACATAAGCCACTTAGGAAGCTGATATCGAACCGCCACGTGATGCGTGGCAAGTGACGTCACATCGGAAACGTCGGAGCAACTTGATGACGCTATCGAGATATATACATGCGCGGGTATCGTTTGCGCGGCGATGACGCAATATTGAAAAATTGCTAACCCGGAAAGCTCGCGTAGGCGTCGCTTACGCCACGTGCTCCTCTTTCGTGATGCGTCACAGGGTAAAATCATGGTCACCATGGTGATCCGGATAGTCTCTTCACGTCCCTTCGGACGCCCACGAGATTTAAACTTCCGCTACCGGTGCGAACGTCACGCCCTGTTTGACGGGTAAAGGTGGGTAGGTGTTGCGGTAGGTCCAGGATAAAAGTCCGAAAATAGCAACAGGTATACGTTACAAAGCGAAAAACTTCGCGGATGTGCAAGGCGCTTTTTTTGCACAACAGCGACGTTGCACGACGATGGATAATTGACTCGCATCTAACTCGAACGGTCTCGAAGAGACTTTTAACACTTTACGTGCACCTCGATATTGACCACAATGCACTCTGTGAATTTTGTACAGTGTAATCTAATATACAACGTAATCTAATTATAAGATTCATGCATACCTTCGATCAATTTCAAGTTTATTGATTAATTTAGAATTTAAATAAAATGTGTACTAATATTGATTATGCTACCAAAAAAATATATAATTTAATTCTAAATAACTTAGATCGTATATACGATTTTAATTAATAAAAAATCCAAAATATGATTGAAGCTCCGAATAGCGTAAAACACATTTTATCCTTTATATACAATTCTAGATTATATTAATAGATAAGTTTCTGATCTACATAGGTACGATACTGCGTTTGTTACGGTAACCTTAATCCCAGTTACTTTTTTTATTTCAACCTAAAATGCCAGAAAAAGGTCGGACAGCCATATGTCTATTAAGTGGGAAGGTTCCGAAGACTTGCGAAGGCCAATCATTTTAAGGGAAATAAAGGGATCGAAAGAACCGGAAAGAGGAATATTACCGACATTACAATGTTAAAGCGACGATTGTTACGATAGTTTACGGTAAACGCTTTAATGCGACTGTACCGTGACGTGGGTATTATGTTGTCACAATGTCGCTCCGCTTCTCTAAAGTAAAGTTACGCTTTTACATCCGTGGGATAGCCGGTGAAACAGTCGGCTCCCTTTTCTTATTTTTTGCGCAATTTTCTGAAATCTAAATTATAAACATCAAAAATTGGAATGATTATTTTGATATAAAAAAACCAAATAATAAAATATAATAAAATAAATATAAAGAAAATGTGTTTCTCTCTTTCTCTTCTTATTTGTGTTACTATCTATTTATTATAAATTCATATTGTGTTGCTTGTCATACACACACAAATGTTCTGATATGCTAAATTTAAATAAAACATCTACATAATAATGCAATGAATATTTCATTAATAAACGGTACTTAAAAATTTTGCATTTTTTTCTTGACGATTCATTTATCGCTTTTTGCGGTTCGTGAACGAATCTTCTAATCTGTTCTTTTTTTCACAATTAGTACTCTTCTCTGTGAGCAACGCAGACTTGTCTGACGAGTTTCGCCAGCATATCGAGGTGTGTATCTGGAGAAGGTATCAGAATCCGGTATTCAACATAATAATTTCAGAACTCGAATAAAACAAAATATTCTCAACTTGGAAAATGTTAAAAATATTACTCGATAAATATCAAACGACGCTAATGATTCGTAGAATATGTCAAAATATCAAAGATAACGAGTTAGAAGTTTTAATTAGTGACGTCAGATTTTTCAGTGGAAAAAGAATATGTACCTACATTTCATGAGAAAAACGCTTTTTCTCAAGCTACCAATAATCAATTAAAATCAACTAAATTAGCTTTCAGGGTAAAACTGAAGACCAAGAAACATTTCCGAGTAGCAATTCATTGCGATGTAACGAATCTACCGTTACACAACACACGCGCGGAAGGCAGCCTTTGTGTTATCGATCGTGCTAAAATATGCTCGGGATAATCAAGTTTGCGTAACATTTGTTACTTCGCCTCTGTATAACCCAAACGCGGTGCTGCAAATAACAGATCAAATTACAAAAAAATAGGCCGAAAAGATATAATGCAGTGCAAATAATGCTTATGCAAGCTATCGGTGCACAAGTATTATTACGATATAACGTCAAAGCACCTCCTATGACGAAAAAAGTATTCCTATAAAAAACCTGCAAATTAAAAATTCTCAATTGAATTTAAAGATATCTAATTTTAAAGTAGCGATCATTCCTTTCGTGCACATCTTTTTCTTTTTTTTAAAGAAAACAAGTCATCTCGTGGATTTTCTCTCGAGTCTTTCTAACTTCTAAAGATTCCTAGCCGCATGGGATCTGGACAATAAACCGGGCCTCTGGGAAAGAATGTTTAATCGCTCTTCGACGCCTTCGTCGCGCATACTGTCGAGTGACATGTTGTGTTCAACACTGTTACACGTACGTACAATGACGTCACGCGTGCCGGCAAATGAAAGGAGAAGCGTACACGCCACACGCTCGTGCAACGACGGCATCACGGTCGTCATACCGCCCCACCTCGGCGCTTTTGTCCCCCTCTCGCCTCCCCCTGGAACCGACCTTTCCCGCGCGTTCTGTGCTCCCTCCGCCGTCGACACCATCGCCGAACAACTCTACCCCGCATTTACGAGCGGGGCTAGTGATTTTACACGACTACACAGAACGATGCTCGAGTAACCGTGCAGTAAATACAGCACCGTGTACCGCAATCGATACTACTCGATACTACCCTCTGTCGTTGTATCTCGCAGCTAATCGAATGATATCGACGCGGTATCAGGATTCCGACGTAATTTGGATCACGTTCAGCTTTATGGAATGTTAATACTGTGAATCATGCGTTGAGGTTGAGATTCGACCAATATCAAAGACATTTAACAGATTCGAAATCTTTCCTCGCACACACAGATAAATAAGAATCTTATTTATGCATCCATAAGTCAAACTTTTTAAAGTCGTACTTTCCTCTAAAACCTTCAACTCTCGTCAACATTCATGACGCAAATATGTTCAATTTTGTTTTTCACAACAGCCTGTTCACCTGATATATGTACATAGTCATAATATATCGTATAGATCTCTGAGCGACATTCATATGTAAGTTTATCGTTCTCGCGACTTTTAAAATATTTGTTTCGCAGAGAAAAATGATCGTCTGATCCTTGCTCGGCAAAAATAACAGACCGTGTTCTCACTGAATATTTAACGCTAAACGTCGCAATAAGTCTCACAGTTTATGTCGAAATAAAACGACACATCGGTGAATTGAAATTTAGAAATGAACAATCGTGCAAATGCTAAACGTGTACTTGGAATGTGGGCCTGTATGTAGGTCGACTCATCACTCAAAGATCGACGGCGCGAAGTGAATACTGGATCCGGTCGCGGAATGACCTTTATTCTCGAACGATAGTAAAATGATTTCGGCAGCGATAGGGGATGGATGAAGAGCGCGGTGTTTGGCCGGTCTGTCTGGATTATGTATGCGGAGCGTCGTGGGTGGGGAAGGTTGTCGGCACTACCGAGCATCTGGAATGGAGTGCGCGCGCTCCGTGCGAGCGTAAGGGGGGACGGGAAAGAGGTTGCGCACAGCTGGAAGGACGGAGACGGAAACGCACGTTTACGGGAAAGAGAAAGAGAGAGCGGAAGAGGAGGATGAAGTGGAGCCTGATACATGCCGGTGAGGGCGAAACGAAGACAGAGACAGAGAGAAAGAGATGGATAGGGAGCAGGAGACAGATGGACAGAGATAGAGATAGGGGGGAAACCTTACCGCTGATCCTCGAGGCTGACCGAAGTGGAAGTAACAAAATGGGGAAAGACAGACTCTCTCGTCACTGTGTATTATGCGGTACTAAAAATATAGAAAAAACGTGATGCGCGTGCAGGGGAAGAAGATGAAAAAAATCGACGGAAGATCATTTCTGTGTTTACAGAGACTAGAATGCGTCTGCTCATCAATATCGGATTACCGATCAAATCTGAGCTGTTCACGACGCCGGTTCTGTTGTCAGTACACACACTTCGTCTCGTTTGGCATTGGTGTCTGAGCCGTGCTAGAATCTAATCGCCATAATAGTACGATCTATCGCATGATAATATCGCGCGCGCGCGCGCGCGCGAGCATGCGGGGTCATTTACCTTGTAAACCGAATTGATCGCGAACAAATCCATTAATCACGCTTCTCTCCGCATCCGATCGTTATCTGGATATAATTCGAACGCCATCCGATACACCTACCAACCTACCTACCTTACTACCGATCGTGATCGCGCGAGTCTGCCGACGCGTGCCCAAAAGTTTCGCGCCGCGTGTGCAAAAGAAGCGCGCCGGAGGAGAGAACCGGAGTGCCGGTGGTGGGACGAAGAGGGAGAAACAGGTGGCGGCGAGCCAAGCGGAAGGGAGAGAGTGCCACGCGACGACGAAACGGACGGACAGAGACGGAAGCGACTGTGAGCCGGTCGGCGGGGAGTTGCTCGTCGAGGCGGTTGAACGGCGAGGCGGCGGCGGCGGCGGCGGCAGCGTGAGGATAGTGAATGCGCTGGGCGAGAGGCGTGTGGGGATGAGGGACATGAGGACAAATGACGACGCGCGCGAGCCAACAGGACCGTACGCGAGAGCACGCGACACGCGTTCCGGGAGCCGCTGCTTTATGTCGCGCTGTGAGCCTCGTCGTCGCACCTTCTCAAGATAGCCACGGAGTGCGGCGGTCTTTCCCCCCCCCCCTCATTTCCTCTCGAGGGACGTAGACGCGGTTCGCGCATTATTCAACAACGTGTATGCATAGATCGAGCATGTTCTCCATAATATTCTATCGTCGTAGCCTCGCAAGATAGAGCGAAAAAAGCAGTGACCGAAACTTCATTACGCGAACGGTATACTTGATCTATATGTATCGTCCGCATTATCTGATTAGCTGGTTACGGCTTTGCACACGATATGAACCTGTCCTGTTCTCGCACGACAACGCATGATATCAGTATCTGCAAAGGAGAATGTCCAAGTGGCATTCTACCACTTGTCCTTGTACACGTGACGTTCCTTCGTTTCCAAGGATGACACGACGTAGCATGCAATGAAATATGATCGGAGAAAGAGAATCTTCAATCGTTTGTAAAAAAAAATCAGAAGTGACCGTTATATCAACGTCTGGCTATAAATAAACTTGATTATAGATTGAGTATTACGCGATGTCACACGCTTCCTCGTTTGTATTATTTCATTCTCTTAATCTTTTTATTTCTTAGCAATAGTATTAAAAGCAATTCAGCATCGGGTTTTCAAACCTATTAGTAATTGCCAAACGTCACAAAATGTAAAAGAAGTTAATTTACGAATATATCTTTTGTTTACACTGTCACATTCTCCCGGTTTCTCTAGTGTCTTAAGTACATATTCGCTAATGCGAAGAGAGAGAAGCTTATAAAGCAGCTGGGGATCCTCTCGCAGCTGTAGTTTGTGTTCGCTGCCTTTTCCACTCTACGACCAATCTCTTGCTCGCTTTGCTCCCTTTCGCACCACCCTCGCCACTCTTGCGCGCTTTGGGGACAGCCCTTGCTCACTTCGTAACATGGGTGAACCGAGGACTAACGATAAATGGAGTTACGCGTTTTGGCCGCGAAAAGCCTAAACCGCTGCGTAGCTTTTGAATAAAACACACGATAGAATATATGTGGCGTAACTTTACGTAAAAACAAACACATATTGCAATATTATCAAAAATATAATATAGATCAATGTAAAAGTATAAGCGGTATGAATGTTAGATTTCAAGAATTCGACTAAATAAATAAATAGAATATCGAGCCATAATTCACCGTTTAATTTGCTTAATAATAAATATTTTTTCAGAAATTTCTATTAATATTTAAAATCATTATGCAAAAATTACGGTGTGTGTATATTTCAAATTTACGTAAGTATTACTCAGGTATTATCTTTATTAGATCGAAACTACTATGTATACAGCAACATTATCTCATTTGCTAAAAATCTCACATTTATGATTGTCAAAATGGTTATTGTTTCGCGTTTATAAATGGTAACATTATGAAGACTTAGAAAGATGCTACTTTCTTACGCTCATTTCATACTTTCTACGTATATGTAGGTTGCTCGCGTATGTCAGGAATACGAAATTTCAGTAAGAGAGTTTAGTATTGCGGAAAATCGTAATCTTATTGGATTTGCGTATACACGTTTAGATCGTGTGATAAAATGATAAGCGATAAAACCCGAGCGCTGATAAACAGCTGTTCGTACAGACGATCTAATTACTCGCGCATGTAGGAATGCACATGTGCATTTTAATATTTTTAATTATGCAGTTAATGCAGTAAGTAATTATGTAATACGATTATTTTGAACAAAAACTTGTAAAATTGCAGCAATGCTTGAATTCTTTTCTTAAAGAGTGATACACGCGTATGACATATGCATGAACATAAATCTCCGCAAAACAACACATCATTACAGATACTTTATGAGCCTTTAAGCCTCCTTTATAGTGTTGATGGACTATTTATAAGTTCCGACCTAGATCACGGATCATTTATCGTTCAGTTTGTTGCTTGTCCGCGGGAACAAACGTTCTCTTACGCCGTGGACACCTTGTAGACTCGGCAAACGTGATTCCCAGCACAAGGTGGCCGTGTAATAAGCTCTCGCGTTTACTGCTTGTCGGTTTTACGTTCAGGCCGTACGGCCAGGACGAAAAGGGAATCCAGCGCAGCGAAAAAGCGCAGTGTAGCGAAGAGGAGGATGGAAACGGAGGCGGAGGGTGGTGCGCGCGGGCGAGTTCTCACGTCTAAGGAAGAAAGGCAGCGTGAAATACAGTGGAAGAGAGGATTCACGGGTGCTCCGCAGAGTTCTCTCTACATTAACGGCCGTGGACCATGCTCGGAGGTTCGAGGAACTGGTAGGATGAAGAGAGGCAACCGAGAGACCGAAGAGAGGGTGAAACGGGGGAGGAGGTGACGAGACGAGCAGGGGAAAGGGGGAAACGGTAGTAGGTGCGGTATACACTGCCACGGGTGAGACACACTTCGTCCACCGAAGTGGTATAGAGACGGCGAAGAGAGGAGAGAGCGAGTCGAGAAAGGGTAGAGGCGCGCGCGCAGGGGGGGGGGGCTATGGGGGG
The DNA here is from genome assembly GCF_040581485.1 of Linepithema humile. Lineage (NCBI taxonomy): Eukaryota > Metazoa > Arthropoda > Insecta > Hymenoptera > Formicidae > Linepithema > Linepithema humile. The sequence goes on along the minus strand of NC_090132.1, from coordinate 24,419,793 downwards.
GTGACGGGGACTAGAGCGGGTCAGACGTTCCATCGTTGCTCCGAGCAAGATGGGCGGCGAGTGGTGAGCGGCAAGGGCGGCGGTACGAGCGGGATGCGGGGCGAAGGGGGGCGCAGGGAGAGAGGGAGGCCCAGCATCGGTAGAGCAGGTGGCGCGGGGCAGGAGGATCGTGGGTGGCAGCTGAGTACGGAGTGATAGGGGAAATCAGTCGCGGTTCGAGTACCGCCGCGAATGCACGTAAGCGATGCCTGTCGTCGCGCCGCCCGCCTCCCTCTCTCTCTTTCTCTCTCCGTTTCTCCCACGACCCATTCTCTGTCATTCAACTCTCGCGGACGCCGCAGTTCTCTCTTTCCTCCCGGTTCTCATTCTATATCTCTCTCTGTCTCTCCTCCTATCTATTGTCTCTGTTCTTTGGATATATGTAAACGTAGTCGCATACACATTTAACTTCTCTTACAAACACGCACGCGGGTTATCCTAAACAGCATCGACGTAAACAAACGCGCCGTAAGCGCATAAACGGAAACGAGCGGGTCCTCGAAGGACCTCGAGGGCGGATTGACCTTTCCGGCATTGCGAGTCAACTCGAGAGAAAGAAAAGGTTTGGCGTATGCCGATGTAGCGCGGAGTAGGGAGCCAGCTGAGAAACGATAAGAAAACCCGATGTAAACAGAGGAGAGTGAGACCGACGTATCTAAGAGAGAGGGAGAGAGCGCGAGCGGAAAGCGAGAAGGGGAAACACGCGATCGAGCGGAGACTCTACTCTCTCGCGTCAAAAGGGATCCCGCTCGCGCGGTTTTAATCTCTCACGCCGGGGAAAGTCGCCGCGTATCGAGAACCTGACCTGTTGAAATTTTCCTTCAACCGATCTCCGAGCGATCGACGTCGCGCGCGATCTGCGACAATTGATTAGTAACGAATTCGACGCGATCGAATTAAGTATCGAAGCGGAGTGAAGCAGAAGTTAAAGAAGAGAGTGGACGGGGGGCGCCGTGGAACTCGACGAGGCGACGATATCGGTGCCAGGTGAGGGGAGGAGAGCGAAGAAGGAGGCCAGCAGAATGCTCGACTTGGAACAACAGGCCAATCAGGCACAGGCATTGGCCTCGCTCGATGACGACTGGCACCTGCTCGAGGGTGAGCGCACGACCTTCGCAATTTTCCTTCTTCCTTTCGTGCGCCTTCTTCTCGGAAGGCGCGCGAAGCTCAATAGGGCGATGCCGTGCCGTTCAAAATTCAAATCCAGGGGAAAAGGAAGGGATAACCCTTGGGAGCATTAGGACCCCTTTACCTTCGAGCGACAAGTTCGAAGAATCGCGCCGCATCGATCCATGCAAAATCAAAAACTGAACGTTATAATACTCTTGAAAATAATAAATGTATATAATATATATATATATAGAGAGAGAGAGAGAGAGAGAGAGAGAGAGCTAAGAGAGATATATGTATATATATACACACTTGAGGGCTGAAATGCGAGTTGCATTATCGAAATTAATTAGTATGATGCAACAATAAGTTAAAGAGCATTATTACATCGGCGTTATTTCATTTTTCCGATATTGTCAATATTGATATAAAATATAACGCTGACCACGAATGATCGTTTTTTTTTCAAGGGAAGCGTTGATTTTTTTTCGAATTTGTCACTAAGATCGACTAATACGTCGCAACATATTGGTTAAGGAAATAATTCATGAGTGAAACTCGTGATGTTTATTAATTGACGCGCGATGGACGTGCGCGCGGACACGGTCGATCACGTAGAAGAGTAGGTCGAAATTCACATTCACGAGAACTGCACGTTATTCCGGGCCGATGTCATCGATGCGCGACGAAAAACTGATTTATTGCGGTCGAGATAGTTGCGCATTAATGATGTCAAAAACAAGATGTATGACGCGGGTTAATAGACATCGCTCGCTCGACGAAACGCACGGCGTAGCACGACAAAACGATTCTTAATGACACCGTCGATGTTACATATTAGTTTTGCATTGAACGAAAAGTAGAATATACTTTTTTCTAAATTAGTATATTTTTGCTAGCGATCAATTTTATATATCAATCCTTTAAAGAAAGAATAATTGATGTCTCGTTTAATTAAAAAATGTCTATATTATGCGCATGTTTCTTTTCCATTCTATTTCTGTCCTATTATAAAACGATGTTCGTCGCCGACCGTACTATTGATAAAAGCCAAACAGAAAAATACTTAAACTCTCTTGGGGGAGGAACGGACCCTTCATTGGGCTGCATTTAAACTCACTCTGGTCGGCCGAGTTACATATGACAGTGTGGCATGGGCGCAGCTGCGAGCTCGCCTCGTGCCTGCACACTGGAGTTCGTCTTTTCTTTTCGAAGAGTGTGTCCGCCACTCGCATCTGGAACATGCGTTTACAGCCGCATGTTCGTGATTCCTCTTTCTCCTCCTCCCTTTGTAAATATCACTGAGAATTTTGTCGCGATCATTAAACGAACGCCGTTTAGACCTTGATCAACGTGACGCTTTTCATGAATGTCGCCGTCTCTTTTTGCTCCATTTGCTGTGTGCCTGTTGAGAAACGCCGCGCTGGATAGATTAGGCCTGTAAAGTTTTACGAAGTACGTTCGCCCTCGGCGAAATAATGGCATCGTGAATTCGTTAGTTCCGTATAATCTGCCGCGCTTTTAACCCTCTACAAATACTCACATCTCTCCTTATTTCTCGTATACCGATGCTACCTTTAATCCCTCTTCATTCGTATGTATACGTAATTAAAATTTCCTGGAGATAAAATCACATGTTTCGGATATTTTAAAGTTCGTTCTTTCTATTCTCTCTTTTTTTTCAATACACCGGATACGGCTATCTTTATATATCCGTGATTGTACAGGAGCATAAGTTCTCTTTGTATCCAGATCAAATTGCTTTTATATACATTTTCGCTAATTTAACTTCTGATACATTTCCGCCGAAGAATTAATCGCGCAACAGATGGAGAAAAACAGAAGGTTAACCGTTGTGCCACTATACGTGCAAGCGTCAATTTACAGGCTCGTAAACGCCAGTGAATGCTTACTCAGTAATGTTCTCCGATTCTATGTACGTATTTTAGCGTTATCGATTTAGCGGCGATCAAAATGGGTCATTTTGCCCCGACCGAGACGCGTTGTCGCGTGCGATCAATATAGCTTTAAGCATTTTCATCAGTATTTTCCTCGTCATTCTTTATTTTCATTCCACAAAAACTTGAGCGGCGCGACGCTAGTTTGCTTTCCAACCTATCTCACCGCTTCTATCGTTCTCCTATAATGTGTATTCATCCTAGCTTCCGATGTTACAAAGAAATTTTTTTGAAAAATTTTTATCAAAGACAACTTGTCAGATTATATTCAGAACTCATTAGTATGCTACTAGAAAGCTTCGCACACAAATAGCGTACACTCGCGAGAACACTCGAATAGAATCTACGCTTGAGTATATTGAATCGAAGTTGTACTTCGGTAACCGCGAACACTGCGTGGAGAACTAAAAATAAAGCTGCCTAGGCTTGGCGAACGATCATTTATTTTTAGTATGTCGAATGGAGATACCGTGTGTATGGAGAGAAAACCGGTATCGCGATACATTCTATCGCGACATTAACTTCACATAATCGATTACTACCGATAATTACGCCCTATTTACCCAAAACACATAAATTATACTATTGAAAAAGGAGAAACTCTCAGCAGCCGTTTGGAGTCTAGCGGTTCACCTAACATTAGAGTATGACCTACATCGCCGAGTAAAGTTACAGTGGATACTCGCCGCATCGTGCGTGCACACGCACGTTATGTCGAACATAAAGCATGCGATTGTACTGAAAGGAGAGAAGAAGACTATGCACTTTCGAAATTACGATCGTCTGCATCAGAAAACTGACGAAGAAGTGCAATAATCGTCGAGAAAGTCGCGTGCGCGCGCGATTCTTTTGTTCCAGCTATGTTGTGCGCTGATATTTTCTTTTTTCTTTTTCCCTCTCTTTTCTCCCTCGTCGCCGTCGTCGTCGCACGTGGCGCACGTCCGTTATTCTCGTTGCGAGCGCGCGCGACACGTCGGTCGGTGCGCACATTGCGCCACGGACACCACGATTCACACCTGTCCGTACGTCCATCCGTTCGTTCGTCCGGCAGCACGGCGAGCATAAATGTCCGCAAGAAGAAACGATATCGTGGTGTTCGGCTTGGACCACCTGGCCGTCAGAGGCCGGTTGTCCGACAGGGCCGTATCCAATCCTTTATAACTCTCTTAGGCGGATTCACGCGAAGCCTGCAGAGAGCGCGGTCAAGTAGCAAGTTACCAGGTTACCTTCTTCAAAGGAAGCGAGAGCCGGTAACTATTGCCGGTAAATACACTGTCTGCCTCTCTACTTTTGTTGGAACAAGCAAGCACGTGCTACTTGAATCGGCCCCCTGCTGGTTTCCTCGTGGTTTGTATCGTTCGGTCTAATCGAATAAGTGAGCAAGGTGCTCGCTACTTAACCCTCGGACTTTTCACTTTGAAACCCTAATATTTTTAAGTATACGTTTCAATTATGAAATGCTAACCGTTCGTGAGACCTCTATTTTCACTCACGGCACCTTTACTCGCGTAGTGGATAATTTTGTTTCCCCCAGTTAGATGCCAAAGTTGCTACGTGAATGAGAAGTAAGTTGAAAACTTTAATGTATAGGAAAAATTAACGCGCGCGCGCGCGCGCGCGAGAAGCTTATGTGACAGTGGAAATACAGGAAATACATATAAATCGATTACTACGTTATGAAACAAAACGTATAACATAATTATACTTATATCACAATCATTAGCACAAGCAGACAATATCAACGACAAATCTAAAAGATTATACCCGATTAAATCTAAAAGAAACCTCACCGTCAATCTTAAAATTTATATATTATTTCTATTTCTATTTTCTATACTTCAATCTCTTATGTATGCGCTTTTAATCATTTCCCGGTAAATAATGCGATATCATTCCTCGTCAGATGTAATAAAATTATTGTTTATCCAGTCAGGATAAGCCGCGGTTTATAAAATTACGTTTGAAATAATAGGTTACACGCAAAACCAATGAAAATGTGAATAATTATAAGTTATGTTTGTTAGTACACACAATCGCGATTGTAATTACGAGGAAGCAGCGAATTATTATTGATCCACCGAAATAACGCGGTTATCATTTACCAGAAACAATTTTAAAACGTTTTCGTATGTTTCGTTTGACAAAAGCAAAATTGCCGCTTGTAGCGTCCCGACGACGAAAAGGTAAGAGGATTCTACAAAAATATCGCATGTTTTTCGCTCGCGGCTTCATTCGGTGGAAAACGGCCGAAATTTAGCCTCTGTTATCTATAATGGGATTAAAATGCACATCCGGTCTTTGCAATGCCGAATGTGGCAAAGTTAATGAAACAGTTTAACGTGATTCATACAGAGTTGTCGGTTTCTCCGGCAAACCATTTCTTCGCGAGTACGAAATAAATCCTGAGTTATCAATATCGAGTTACCGAGAGAACAAAAGTCGAGCGAGGAGAAACATTTCCGTAAGTTACAAAGGGTCGCTCGTATGTAAAAAGCCACGAGACCGTTAAGGAAGCTTGCTGCTTACGAACAAGTCAGTAACTGTAATAAAGTTTATTCCGTGTAGACATAAACGCCTGCGTGTAGTACGGGAGAGGAACCGACTGCACACAGCCTCGCCAGAATGCACCGCGATATGTATAGATATATAGCTGATGCGCGTATCGATTTTGGCCAGGCTGCATTACCATTGCATCGCGTCAAATTATACGGGCAAGAAATCACGCTATTAAATTTAACAACAAAGCTCACAGCTAAAACTGCGCGCGCGTTATTATATATCATCGTACAAATTCGATCAATAAAATCAATTCAAAGGTTTTATTATAGAATCTATCAAATTTTCATTATATCGATCTGTACTATAACTATATTCCATGTTTATTCAAAAGCATGATAAAAAGTTAAGATACGCGAGAGATGGAATGCGTGTAAAGGAATGAGTGTTAAATTATATTGAATTTCTGAGAAAAGAAGCGAAGTTTTTCTCAGATTTAAACATGGTGTATAATATCTCGATAAATGTAATTATATTTCCTTGGAAAAACCTGCATAATAATTTATATTTCAATTACTAATAGATTTATTCTTTATAATTTTTCTCCACATATATTACTTTAAAATCGGAAAAGTCCAAAGCAAATTAATGAATTAGTTAGCAAAAAAATTTATGCAGTCAAAGGTCGTGGCTTTGTCAAAAAACGTCTCTCGTGCCTTTTATGAGAAAATCACGTCTCGTTGGTCAACTCTCTTTCGGAATTGGGTTTCTCGTGCAGTATGTACGCACCTGCACTTTCACGGCGCCAGGTTCGCGAATGCATATTGCATATACCTGCTCGCTTCAAAGGTGAACTTACCTGCACCGGTACATGAACCGTGTACGCATACTCGCTCACGAACTGGCATATCGGCTGGACATACACAGAGACGCGAGCACGCATCGCAGCGATTGCGCTGATGCGACTACCGAGAGCGAGAGAACTCTCGTCAGACGTGTAGGATGTTTTGCGCGACGATTAAAAGGCATTCATTTTTTAAATGCACGTGACGAGTCGCGAGAAACCGACGCTTCTCGTTCTCTTGCTCGCCGCAAATTTAAATAACATATTTACGATGTAACGAATCAACGATGCGACGTAGTATTATTGTCTTCCCGACGAAACATCCATCTCTTTACGCGCCTTAAAATTATGCGTATGCAAACGAGTAATGGATTGGTTATCAATGGTTTCGCTGATTCGTTTCGTGTTTGTAAGTTTCTTTTAAAAGTCTCTTAAGAATCTTAACAATTTTCAAATTTAATATTAATATTTGTTAATTAATAATAAATACAAGTAATTTCTGAAGTCGTAAGTTATACTCTTAAAGCAACAAATGTTTTAAGAAAGCATATACTTGTTTTTTGAACATTGTAATGATTTTGTGGTAATACATATTTTTCCATTAAATTTAATGGTATATTATTTCTAGAATTTTGTAATAGTATTTGCTAATCATCATAAAATAGTGACGCATAAAAATGATCAAAAATACCATCAAAATTCAGCCAAACCTTTCAAATATAAAAAATTTAAAGTGTGTCTGAAAAAAAATGAAACTTAATATCTTAACACTCACCATACGCAGCTGCAACCGGCCGTCTACTGCAGCATCCAGTGCGCCAAGAAAATCAGGATCCACCGTTGTCTAACTTCAGCAGCCGGCTACTGCATCATATACTCTCTCGATCTCCGATCATCCGAATCCACGTTAAAATTTCTTCACATTTCACAAGCACATATGACCGACGCGATGACATTACGACGATGTTACGACAATATAACCTCAATTTCGGCACGGATTTTTCGCACAATCATTCTCGTACTCTTTCACTCCAGAACGCGAACTTTCATATGCTGAAATACGATATACAATATTCTACTCACTCCCGATCACTCCCGGATACGGTACATATGCATAAACTGCGAAATATGAAAAATAACACGCAACATCAAGAGACACGGTCGTGTCTCGCGCCAAGTTCACGCGTTACGCGGAACGCGCAAGTACTAATAACGCGAACTGACTTGCGCGAGTATATTCTGTACGCACTAAAATCAGAGAATATTTTAAGGTCAAAAACGATTTTCTATGTTGATTTTTTAGACTACTTTACTCTTGAAGGTTTGACCATTCGTTAGGGTTAAAGGTGGTTATTTCGCGACAAGGGCTGAGCACCAAAATCTAATTCTATGTATTTTAAAATTGTCAAAGCCTTTGAATCGCGATAACCAAGATTTGAGCACCGTCAACCGGCCGTCACCGGCCAACCGTCGTTTTCGTCGCGTCGTTTTGATTGCTTGCGCTAGATCACCTGCCGTATTTGATTTGTCGCGCAAGCTGACTTATTGTTATTAGTGTTGTTTTTCGTATTGCGGCAAGTTTACGGTATCGAACGTGTACAGTATCCGAGAGTGATCATACTGTCGTAATGAAAGCGCGCAAGAATGATTGTGCAAAAGATTTACATTGAATTTGTGGTTATGTTTTCGTAATTGCCGTCGCGTCGGTTGTGTGTGTTGTGTAAAATGTTAAAGAAACTAGATGTGTACTCAGGCTGAGGATCAAGGATGCATGCTGCGGTCGTCAGCTACTGAGGTTAGACAGCGGTGAATCCTGATTTTCTTCGCACGCTGGATGCTGCGATATATATCCGGTTGCAGGAATGGTGAGTGTTAAATATTATATTTTATTCTCTTTTTACAATCTCACACTTATACAGTTTGCAAATAACTGTGCAAAACGTTCGATTTTGATTCTCGTTTCGATACAAGTTCGACGAATACAGTTAGACTAACCTAATATAATCTACCCTATCTCATAATTAATATATCGTTCACTATTTCTTCATTTATTTGATAAGAACCGGTTGCTAATTACTATTAATTCTGTATTTTAACATCTCTTATCTCCAAAATTAGCTATGTTAGGCGATTTTTTAGAAATTATTTATGAATTTAAAATTAATGTTTTAAGAGCATATCTGCTTATAAATATTTACATATTTACGCATAATTTACATGTGCGCGAGGTACGTGCTGGACAATTAACGTCATCTCTTGTAAATTTTCGCACAACCGTAAGGAGTCTCGCGATATGAGAACAGTTTTACCATTTCTCCCGAGATTTCATCGGGGCCGTCGACTTTATACGTGACTCGCAGCCTCGCATAATCCCCCCATGCGGACGGAATATTTATTTTCCAAGCTACTTTCACGTTACTTCGCTTTTGACCGAGCATTACGTAAAAAAAAAAAAGATGCTACGCGGACGATCGCGCGAGTAACCGTAAAAAAAAGAGAGAGAAAAAACAAGAAAAGCGTCCTGATAAATGGTCCTGGAACTTTCAACAGCCGGATTGCCGAAGTTCGTATCAAAAGGATAGTTTAAAATGAAAAAAGGAGCGGAAAACCACGGAAAATGCGCGCGCGCGGACGTGGCAGACTGCGTTCTCCGGCGGAAAATGATATTTTCTCTGTGATTTTAACGACGCGCGAAGTGCTGTAATACTGCACGCAGTAGTACTACACGAATGAGCGAAAAATGTATTCGACTATACAGGGCATCGTAAAATTGTTCTATGTTCTCTCCATTCTTTGGACTATTCGAAATCGATTTTTCCTTCAGGCGTTTATAAGTTTTGAATAATTGAAGACAATTAAAAGTAAGAAGTTTCTCTATAAATAAAACTTCAATAAAATTTTAATTTAAAGCTTAATTATCAAAATTTGCAATATTGAAAATCAGAAGCGCGCAGTAAATAATAATCTTCTTTGACATTTTCGCTAAAAAAGAAAATGAAAGAAACTGTGATTAAAAGGACATCCGATCGTTCTAGGATGCCCTATATTTAGCTCATCGTGCAAACGAAGCCGCGTATCGATGTCGCGAAAGCGGAACTCGTCGAACGCGTTCGTGATTATTTATGTGGTATTTATTTTTAAAATGGCAACACGAACGGATTGGTTATTGAGTCGTATACAGTATTAGCTGAAAAGATAGTTACAAAATAATCGCTGTCTCGAGAATGTGCTTAAGCTGGAGAAAGTCCAGGAGAGAATTTATTTATCGCGACCAGATGATAAAGCGCTATCGCATAATGTTATGAATAGGATTAACACTTGCAGTAAATAGGAAATGCTAATGCTCCTTGTTAGTAGACGTTATCTCTTGTTTCGTCGAGTACTTTAAACATATCGCCAGATACTCTTCGAATCGTGATGTCGTAACTGGCGTAACTGGCGTAAAAGAATCATAACATAATATCATTAAATCTGTTTTAATCCTTTGCGCTTCAAGCGCCAGCTATTTTGATTAAGAATTTTAGGATTCTATTAACTGAATTATTCTTAATATAATTTATTTTATTATAATAATTTGAGAAAGAAAGCAAATGCAATTATAAATAAACATACAATGTTTTAATCAAATATAAATATTAATAAAATATAATATTTATGTGAGTAAATAATTATTTACGCGTAAATTTTTATAACATTGCACGCAAATTTTATATTTATTTATATTTATACTTGACAAACATTATATTTTTATTTATTACTGCGTTTACTTTTTTCTACTCAACTATTGTGATAAATATAAATAATTTATATGACTATCAACGCACAGAAGTATTCTGAGCATAAAAAATTAAATGTGATACGCTTTATTTTTAGACAACAGACATTCTTAATATCTTATTTACTTTGTAAAATACAATAGATATTTTGATTTGATCCAGCAATACTCATTGTCGAATATCACAAGAGTCAATATTTTTCTGTACTTTTTTTCAAAAGTATTAGTACTTTGCGGAAATCAAAGAAAAAAATTTTGCAACGATAAGTAAATTAATATTAATGTTAAAGTATGTTTTATCAAAATATGCAAATATTCAAGAATTATTTTACACAGTAAAAAGATCTTTGTTAATTTAACAATTGAATACAAAATTTATAAGAGATTGTCGCGTAAACAAGATGAAACAAATTTATCATTTTCTTAAAACATTAAAATATTTTTAAAAAATAGATTCAAGATATTTTAAAAAAGTGAAAGCTCTTTATACATAGAACGCGGTTCGAAGTAGAATGACCAAAATGTTTAATATTGAAACAAGATATTAGTATTTTGATTAGTGTTGAAACATCGTTAACATTCCTAAGCAGCAAATTGCAACGAGTCGTGCGCGATTCAATTGTTACAAATCGGGCGAAAACAGATAAACGGATAAGAGGAGCCTTACATTCGCGATCTCGCGCTCGCGACTCGTTTTAAACGATGAGATCATACCGGTCGCGCCTCACCGGCCGGTTAAGGGTTAAGCGACCGCGAACGAAACGAATTGAATATTCGCCGGAGAAGAGGAGTGAGCGGCAATTCTTCGATCGCGAGCGTGTTGATACGCAACGAGGCATTGGCCTAATTGAAGCGAATCAAGGACGCAATGCATTGGCTCTCTAACACTGCATCGTTTCGACTCCAACTCGCTCTCGTCTCAAGGACCCACGGGAGTTCATTCACATCGGTTTTACCTGGAAATCATATGTATCACATGCATAGTGATAGTTAGTCTTGTTCACGCGAGCAATCCGCCACACTCGGCACAATGATAATGAAATAATCGACGGAATCGATCGTAAAAATAACAAAATAAATTTTCATATTGATTCGGTCCGTGAACACTGCGATCTTCTTCCGCGAAAGTGAAGATGTTTCTTGATGCAATTAAAATTGAACTTTACTTGAATTCTTAAGCAATTACTTGATTTCTTTGCGCTTGTTTACTGTCGATTTAAGTCGCGCAATTAATTCAAACTCATTCTCTCTCGTTCAATTGCAATCGCTATTACTACTATCATTATCGAATTTTCGTCGCGCATTTCGATGATACAAAATACAATACGCGCGCGAAGTCCGTTTAATGAATGTCGGGGCACCGCGAAGAGATACGCGATTTTGTGGCATGCGTATCACAACAGCCGCGGATTGCATATTTATTCTATCGCTACGAATAAACTATCTCATCAATAATGCGGTTTCACAATCAGTGGATCTCATATAACCTTCCTGTTTTCCTCTTTTCCACTCTTCCTCCTTCTCTCTCCCCTTTTATCTCTCTCTCTCTCTCTCCTCGCGGTACGAGACCACGATTGTCCAATCGTTAATTTCAACTTGGAATAAATCGCTCCGAACGACGCGCGACAACATTAATTAAAAGCGACGTAACCGATAGTCGAAGAGTATCTACCGCAACGTGGGCAAAGCGAACGAAGAGAGGACGAGAAATGGATCCGGGAAAAGCGAGGGAAAAAGAGAGAAACAGAGAGAGAGAGAGAGAGAGAGAGAGAGAGAGAGAGAGAGAAAGAGAGAGAAAGAGAGGGAGGGAAATAAAGGTAAAAAATAAAAGAGTGAAAAGAACCATAATGGAAATATTTATGTAAGTCTACGCGATGAATTTTCATCGTTGCCGCAGGGATGTGAAATGCGCTGGGCGCGCTGCGCGTAAAAGCCATGCGCGCGCTCTCTAGCCGGCGAAAACGTTTTTGATGAAAAAAATGTAAAAGCGAGCGACGGGCTTAGAGTAGGAGAGAAGCGGGGATGAGGTAAGGGAAGGGAGCACCAACAGCGGCAGAACAGGTTCAGGTGCGAGAGCACGATACCTCTAGAACGCGATTCTCTCGTTCGAGCATTCGAGGGTAGAATTCCTCGTGCTGCCGCTCGAAGACTACATCGTGCTCATATTCCCTAACGGTTTACGGGTTAACAGATTTAATTGTTAGCATGTAACCGGTTGAAGTTGGTCGGCATTATACGTTGAATGAGAAGCGAAGCATGTCGTAAAGTGGCAATGTGCTATTTACAGATAAAATATTTCTAGGCTCTCGATGAAATTTGCAATATTGCGAAGAGGAGATCGTTGAGTTGCGTCATAAAATTTATCCTTGGAAATTTATCCTTTAAAAAAATTCCAGACATATGTTGGCTATCTATCCATAGATTATTCGCTAAATTTTCGCTAAATATCCTTCTCAATATAAATCAGTAAACCTTGAATGTGTATATATATATATAAATTGTTTGAAGAAATATCATAATATTTTGATTAATATAAAAACAGTAATAGAATGGATGATAGATATCAAAGATTTAACAGAAATTTAAACTATGGGTTTTTCTTTCTCTCTCAAATTTGAAATTAAGCTTTAGGTTTATTTGATCCTCTGCCTGTTTCTCAATTAACTTCACCAATATTTATAATGATGATCTGCACTTCAGAAATATATACTTTTTTAATGATCTGCAGTAACGCGATACTTCAAAATACCGTGAAGCGAGGAGCTGCCTGTTTAAAATGCAGTTTCATTTCGTGCGTTACTCCAAGAAATTAGCTTGCCAGTATCATACACATGTCGACACCGGGCGCCTCTGAAAGAGTTAATCTCGGCGATTACGCCGGAATCCTTTTGCAGCAGGATTCCTCAAAACGAACGTCTTGGCTTGCCTCGTCTCGTCTCGTCCTCGCCAGAGAAATAATACGCAGCAGAAACGAAACGTCAAAATGTGCCGGCATGCGAAGGCCTCATCCTTCTCCGTGACGCAATAGAAAGTAGAGCCGCAAGGCTGTTTCCACTGTGCCGCTCGTTCCGCGTAAGGAATACGCAATACTCATTGTGAGCTTTACCTAGTTATTAGACTATTAGACTACTGCGTCCTAATATCCCCGGAGAGATCTTACGGAAATTAACAAATACGCTTGAGAAGCAAAAGTGATGTGCTCATGATATTCAAATAAAAAAGTCCCAATATATTTCAACTATTTTGGGGAGCTTGGTTTCTTGGAAAAAAAATATATATACATTTTATCTTTGAAAGATCGCTTACAATTAAGAAATGCTAACAACGCCACGATTACTCCACTGTGTAAAAATCGTCTTCGAATTGGCTAAACAATTCGTTAACGAACTAGAACGGCACGACGATATTTCCGGAGCACCCAGTGCGTTAACTTTCACATTTTCGCAGTCGCTCGCCTTTACAGCTAGAATCAGTGCCAGAGTTTTATGACGCGTGTAATTTAATCGCTACGTAAAATTAATATTATAACCGCACTTCCGTGTATATCGTTCGGAGAGATCTTCAGCGATGCCGTATCGCTTCCTACTTGCGGACACGCGCGCGACGAAAGCGTCGTAAGATCGTTATGGCACTTATCTGAGCGCGCGCGAATTTTTACACCCACTTCTCGTGATGTCTCGATTGGCAACCACGCGCTATATTATGCCAGTCGACGTTTCTCATCCGTGTATATCTCGGGTATATTCTGCGCACTTCAATCGCGTGCATTACTCGATTGCCTAACGTCTTCGTGTTACGCAATTCGTGTCATAATATTTGCGTTAGTCGGAAGTAAATACGTATGCCACCCACGTCACCCACAAAGGCGATCAAGCACACGCAACCAGAAATCGATCTTCATACCGATTAATTCAAACTGTTTGTGGTAATGCGACGCGTAGTGATTTACGGTAGTTAAATAAGTTAATGTATCTTTTCGCGATGAAATCCGAGACGTGAGATCGATTAAAAAAGAATGATACGGTTGTGCACGATAAAAAACGTGAAAAAATAGAACTTTAACTGTTCTTTTAATATTACTTTACTATTATCTTTAAAAATATTATCGTTATTATTCGTACGTGAGTAAATATAATCATGATTTGCCGTATTATCGAAAGATTTTGTTAGCTCGAACAATGTCAGTCGGAATTGAAAATAGCCATAAATTAAGTATTTATCCTAATTCTGCCGCACAATCTCGGTCATGTTTTCACAGCGGGGGGCTTGCGAAGCGGATAGAAGCACAATGCTGCGCCGTGTGGCGCTTCGTTTCGCAAAACTAGTTTACCGTACATTCCCATTTCGTGACGGTATAATTGCATTACGGGGAAAGAATATGCTGCTCGTGAGCTGCCTGGCGTTGTCGGATAATCGAGACTTTGTGTTGTATTCTTGTCGTCAAACACCCCGAGGACTCAAGGCCGATCGCGCGAAGAGAGATGGTTCGTTCTGTCTGCCGATGGATTAAACGGATTCCTTTTTTTTCCAACATCGGTTCTCTTTCACTGTAATTTAACCAAACTTACACGCAACGACGACGACGACGGCGTTTACACGGTAGTTTATTATGGCCGCGTTATGCGCGTACACGCCGGCATGCAGAGGCGGAGTTGCGAATCAATAACTCGTGTTATAAGGCATTTCGGTATGGTGATATCGATTATGTACACCGGTTATGCGGGCCGGAGGTGTCCGAAGACGATGACGGCATGAGTGCGACAGCGGTGGCTCATGTAATGTTGCAATAACGTGACACGATGAAAATTACGATTACACGCGTGCGAGAGCGAGCGTGAGCGGATGCCGACGCGTGCGACGAACTGAGCCCACTTTTTTTGGCGCCCGGTGATTTAGACGTGGATGAACGGAAAAAAGTGTTGCCTTTATCCCGTCGGGCATAAAAACGCACGTCAGCGTTTGCATAAGTAATGTGCGAACACGCAACGAAAAAATCTATAAATTGAATATCTTATAGAAGCTTATTATACATAAATATATATTCTATCGCAGTGAAAAAAGACTTTAAATTAAAATAAAAGTATTGTCGAATTAATTGTCGAATTAAATATCATTTAAATAATGTTCTTTCTTAGTATTCTCAAGTTTTAATTTTTATTTACTTCAATTTTATTTTATCATTAGCAGTGCTAATTATTATCAAACTACCGTAATGTAATTAAACTAATGAACTAAACTACTTAATTATTAGTTTGATCACAGTGTATAAGTTATGCACGAATTGCATCAAGGTAAACGTCAATCAAAATCAATAATAATTTACGGACAATCATACATCGAAAAAAGATCACAAGATATTCGCGGCTTGTTGCACATTCAACGCCGAAAAATAAATACGAGCTGGCGTGTTTCGCTTACGCACGTCGGCGCGACGTCGACTTAACGTGAAGTGTGAATTGGTCTTTATTCGGATCTCTCGAGCAGTTCTTCCGCGCCGCCGCCACACGGAACGGAGATATCCGTAGCCGACGAAATCACGTAACGCGACGTGACTCGATGAAATCACGATTACACGCGCTCACGCACGCACGCGCCGTGCTGCGCGCTGGCCTGTGCGCGAGAGGAAGATAGCATGATCGAAATCCCTTGCGGTTAGCTCGGATGTTCGCATTGTGAATCGATGAATATGTAGTATAAATATGAGAAATGACAAAATTATTATCAATTTAAAATATGCATATCAGAGATGCATATAGCGTATATATTCAAAAGGTTTTAATAATTTCAAATTTAAATCTGAGAAATTTAAAATTCAAAATAACGCAAAACTACACGTGTCATGAAATCTAAGCGGCATCTTTCATCTGATTGTGAGACAGAATTTTTCAGTCTCGTGTCAAGGCAGCGTTGCAACATAGCGCTAAGTCGCAAGCAATAACGTTTCGCGTACGTTCGCGTAGCAGCGTAGTCCGGCTAGTAA
This sequence comes from Linepithema humile, assembly GCF_040581485.1. Classification (NCBI taxonomy): domain Eukaryota; kingdom Metazoa; phylum Arthropoda; class Insecta; order Hymenoptera; family Formicidae; genus Linepithema; species Linepithema humile. The sequence continues at coordinate 24,403,591 of NC_090132.1, read as the reverse complement.
GCGATGGCTGCATAGGAGACCTCAATAAGAGACGGAGGGTGGCACTTTCATCCGTGTGAGGCTTTCTCAGGGAATCCTTTTTCATGGCGCACCGCCGCCGTCTCCATCCGCCGCGCTGGCTGGCGAACAAAAGAAAAAGCCGTGAAATATTTCGTCGTATCGCGGACCGAGCGTACTTCACGGTATTTCGCTGATTTCGCGCTCGTGGAGTGGAAAATGTCGTCGGACCTCGAATTACGAAGTCTCGATCGTTTGCAGTAGAATTACGTACTCTAAAAAAGACCTCACTGTGCGGATTAACAAGAAGAAAAATACCCGAAACGAACACTCGTGCGCCGTTTAATCACTCGTGCGTCATAATAATTAGTTTCCGGAATCCGCGTACAAAAACGTACGATTTTTCGTAATTTACGTGTACGAAACGATATATTGTAATACGCTTAATTAAGCGCGGGGCTGTGCTTTGCTGGGTTCGAATTTCGTTAGTTATTAATATCTCTATAGCGCAAAAAGCGCGGAAATACGTGCGCGCCAGAAAAGTATTTGTATGTTTTACTCGGTATCGAATCGATCAGTAAATAGGCTGCCTATATGGTGGTCCCGGAGAGAGGCGGTACCGGAGAGAGGCGGATGAGACGGGAACGTTGTCGAGAAAGGACTAATGAAAAGGAGGGTTCCCGAAGTTGGGTCAATGGCGTCAACCCCCGAGGGCGTGTAACTTTGTCGAGATTCAGCGACGTAGACACACACCCTCGCTCCCCCCACGCTCCCCGGTATCTTTTTAACGCGCGGCTTTACTCGTTGTCCGCGATACCGGAAATAAAAGAGTCGGACAATTATCGAACCTTTCATTCGCAACGGCAAAAACACCATTTGCCAACAGTAGCTATTAAAATTATACGAATTTCAATATAATCCTGACAAACGATGCGTGTAATTTAGATATAATATTGCAAAACTCAAACCTCCCCCTTCTCATCCCTTCTCTTCTCTCCTCTTCCGAACGCGTTTGCAAAATTATGGGCATGAATGTTACAACGATCGTAAAAGGGTGGAACAATCGCGCGCTGGTAATTTGCAGTTCAGTTTCGGCGATGTTAACTTTTTATCTCTCATCTCTGGCTGTGACTTCTATTCGAATTTTACGTTACAGTTTGCGCTGGAACGATTCTCCGATCTGTATGTACCAGGAAAAAGTGCTCAATGTCATCGTGTTTAACTGTCGCCGCGTTGTGACAACCGAAACCACGTCGAGTCGAGTTAACTGGAAGTCGGCGTATTAAATATCCCCGAATCTGCAAAGCGGCTGAATCTCGTCAGTCGACTTTCTGCAGCGTCAAAATAAATTTGCAAATGCACGTATGCACCACATTCGCAACCGCTACGTACTATAAGTTACCTAAAGAATAAACAGGATTTGGAAAATATTTTTGAGATTGTTTCGAGAAAGTAAATCTCAATATTTGCACGAGATCGAAAAATATTGCGCTTAAAACAAAGGCGCCGGTCCACAAAATATTGGTACAGCTGCATTGTTAAACGGTGGCCGTGTTTCGAATACGCGTTGAGCGCGAAAAAGTGTTGTATGAATACGCATCGTCTAACAAGAAACGCGAGAGTTACTTCCAAATTTAATCCACTTTACACGCGTATCGGATATTCGTGCATCGCAAAAACGGTATCTATTGCAAATAGCTACATCGCATTACTCGTAATCCCGTTACTGCAATATTGCATTGGTCATAATCCCGATAACGGCGTGATATTTGTAGAACATTGAAAAAGCGTATCGCTCTCGCGTGCACGGTAAAAAAGAGTGATTTTTGTGCAAAAAAAACGGGACTCGCGCGCGCGCGCGAGCACTGTTAATTCACCTACTCTGGAGGACGTATTACCTCCCGCGAATATTGAATAAACGGCGATACAACGGGATCAGAAACAGCGATGTTACGTGTCTACCGATAATTCCCGCGATCCGCTCGAATTAACGCAATAAATTTCTACACGGCTGTAAATAATCACGCGATCGACGCCGAAAATACGTGACGAGCCCGCATAATTATGTCAATCGATCGCGCGATCGTCATTGTGAAAGATGAGATTATTTACTGTGCTTGCAATCGAGACGATATAATCAAAGTATCAAAAGAAAATTCTATTATATATAAATATTGCATATAAATTTAAAAATATAACTCTACATTTGCATTAAAAATTGGCGCTTAATAAATAATAAATTTAGAAACGCGACATAAAATGGAAAATAGATATTGGTATAAATATAGTATAAATATAATATTATATATTCAACGGGAGAGCACAGATTGTATTTCTATATTATATACCGCGATAACAAATAACCGATATTTTTATATGGATAAAGATTATAAATATTTTCTAAACATCTAAGCCACTGTCTCTCGAGTGCTCGAGAGTAATCAGGATGTAGAAACGAAGGTATTTTGCGTATCAATAGTTCGTATAACAACATATCGCGCCGGTATCGTTAGCATTTCTAATTACCATTATTATTCCATCGGAAGAATGGAGAGCGCGCGGGTATAATATTGATCGGCGCGTTGTGCCAGCGGTAAAGCGATCCCTCGCGGAGGCGCACCGGGGCCGCGCGAGTTTCATCGGATTTTATTGCCACGTACGAGCCACGAAGTGTAAACACATCCTTATCATCGCGCTCGCGACGCCGTGATTAAGAAAACTGCGAATGCGCTACCGCACGACGACCGAGAGTACTGTATAGCACGGTCGTAATTGCACGTCTCGCGGTACGAAACGGCCGGAGATCTCGTCCGAAGATACGTCGCTCTTTTAAACAAGTGTTGGTTGCATTCGAGGTCGTGACTATATATACGTTTACACAAGATAGCAATTATTCATATAGCTCATGTTGCATCTTACTTCATCTAATTACTTCCTTAATATATTTTACTTGGTCATTAAATATTCAAATTATTCAAGTTAGCAGCCTCTCCATTTCGAAGGATAGAGAGTTTATCTTTTTGGCTCATAGTTTTAATTGATCCTTTACGAGATCATTTCGTTTAACTTCACTTGCTTTCAATATCCAATTTTTTGTACCAGCAAGTTATCAATGCTGATGGCACTCATATTCCCGCGCTTAAGTACATCGAATATTTCTACCACACGTATCAATCTTTCTACTGTGATCCGTCACGGCGGCGTCGTAAAAAGCATCAATTATTGAGAAAGATATTAATCTCACTCCAAGCGAGAGCACCTCTAAATCGTTTCAATGAAATATTTATACAGAAATTTGCATATATTCTTACTATTCTAGCATGAATATAACGCACACGCGCTATAGTATTCAGATTTAAAAGACATGAAATATTTTAAGTAATTATTTTTCATTTTGAATCAGCAGATCATACTTCGGCGCCATACGCTGCAGCTTAATTTCATATTCGTCTAAATATTTATGACAACACTCGTATCATTGAAATGTTTATCAATACCTATTGCACAAACGCCCGTAGCCGGCGTGCATGAAAATTGCAAGTAGATATTGATTTAAGAGCCATCACTCGAGCCTACACTCACGTGATGCACATACACACCACTCTCTCGGCACAGACTCGGCACCGACTCTCCGATTATTTACGTCGATTACGTCGCGCGAACGCCTCGCGCGCGCATAGCGTCGTTTCGAACGAAGCGCTCGTTTCTCTCTCGGCCGTGGCGACTTTAAAGAGTCACTTTCTTATCGCGTCCATCCTCGCAGACGGAATCCGTTCACATCAGACGTTTAACCACTTGGCTTGGAATTTAATCAGCACAAATCATGTGCGTTTATGTGCGTCTGCCGGATAACATAAAAGCATTAACGTATTATTTTTTCGAAAACATCACGTAATGAAATCATAAATTGTAACATGTGTTTTTTTTTACGATATAATAAGTGATTTTAAATAAATTAGCTGTATACGCAGGCTGCTGTAATGTTGGCAAACCAACTTTATGAATAGCCTTTTGTCTATTTAACAATTTTTTTCATTTCTGCATAATATACATTAATATATAATATACATTAAATTGTCCACAATTTGACCATATTTGTCCATCCATAATTTTTGTTTGTGCACAACTTTTTTTTCTGCAAGATGGGCAAAAGAAAATTATGGGTGGACAAATATGGTCAAATTGTGGACAATAGAATGCCGCATTAGTTTTGTAAAAATTCGAGATATTAGCTACACAGAGCTTGTACATTATGTGATATCTTGATATTTGAAATGATTTGAATCGGAAATGAAAAGCAAGTTTGATTGCGTCAACGTTTCGCAACGCATCGCAAACTCAAATTAACTGACATGAGAAATATTAGTAATCTTTAACTGCATTTATTTTTTATTTACGCAGACGCGTGTGTTTTGCTAATTTTGTTAATTAATCAGGAGATTTATGTCACTCATGCATCGCAAACCGAGTCTTTCTCATAATGCAAATTAAACGGATCTCGGCTTTAAGTGGAAATGAATCCAGCGATACTAATTATCGAGATTGAGATTATCACTATATTGTTTTATCTGACTTATTCTATCTATGATCACACATGCTATATAGCTGAAAAACTGTGGCGCGTGAAAGATACTTTCGACGCGCGATAAGCCTGGCGAGTCGTAGACGTTATTCCCAGGCGAAGTGGTTAAGCCGCCGTTCCGCCGTTTAACAGGCACGACTGATCGATCGGAAAGAGAGAAGCGGCTCGGAGCACATCCCTCGTCTCTACTATCGGGGCCCTTAACCCCTCGGCGAAGGACAAAAGTTTCGCTCGTAAACACGGGCACACGTGGTCCAAGCATGACGAGACGCGTCGAAAAGAGTCGGCAAAGTGTATAGACCGGATTAAACGCCCCCGATAATCGGAGACATGGCACAGCGAAGAGGAAAGGGGGCGGAGAGGGGGATGGTAGTAGGTTGGTAGCCTTCCCCATGCTCTCTATTTCAGCGCGCGCTTCTTTATTTCGCTCCCTTGTTCCCCAACATCGCTCTAGCGATATATAGCCGAGTGATCCTCCTTTGTATATCGATTGAGCGCCGATTTGATTCACCCCTTGCGCGATTTTAATTGCATCGATTTGCTGCGCATAGAAGGCACAGTGTAGTTAACTCATTAAACCTCGTACTGTTTTTCTAACAATGACTGCGACTGGAGTCTATACGGGCCTCTTATTTGCCATTCATAACAATCTTTCTCCGAAATGTCGAGTGGTAGCAGAGGAAAAACATTATGATACAATTATTCTGTTTAATATTTATTCTGAAACATACATATTTTAATATATATAAATTATCGCACATTCCAAAATTGTTGGGAATAAAAATAAATTGTTCGCTCAAGTACACGCTACACTGAAAAATCAGGCAAGATTTAATTCAAATTATTAAAGTTAAAATACAAAATAACAATATTGGCGAGAATATGAGGCTGCCTATTTTCGGAGCAGGCATTGGGTAGGCATTGAAACTTCGAGGCTGCTGTTACACGCCCGAGCTTTTAGTATCCCATCGATTATGCTCTCTCGTGAAACGTCGTAAAACTTCGGGGGAACAACGTAGTAGTCAGTTTTGTTTCTTGAGGCAGGTACGCGAGAAACAGGGTCAGGGGAGAGACCCCATATGCGTCACGGTACAATTCACGGACAAGGTCGTTTTGAATCTAATCTGTCAATCCATTACAATTCATCAATCTGCCGACATACATCTGTGAACACACATGATGCGTAAATGCCAATGTAAATGCCGGTACAAGAAACCTTCTTCTTATTTTAAGAAGCAAAATGGTTCCAGAAGTACTTAACGCAAACGTCTAACGGACTTCCAAAAAGATTCTCAAAGATTTACGACGTTTTTAAGACATTCCCGCTGTCTGGCTCGCTGTTTTATGGTGGCAATAAAATTTTACATCATGTCGAAATAATTGTGTGCGAAAACTTGCATATACATATAAGTAGATCAACGTTTTATTTTTATTGACGTCTATTATTTTTGACAATATTGATTGACAAAAGAACAAATTCACGCTCATGTATACTTACTCGACATTCGACGATTCGAGTACCTGAAATAAGAATCGAGTTTCCGTGAATGTCTAACATAAGCTGCTAAAATTTCTCTCTCGCGACGATAAGTTAAGCAATAACCGAGTCCTCGTGGCCTGACTTATTTAGCGTGACAGCGCTGCACATTGCGGATTTTTAGTCACAGTTATGCGCCTTTCACCGAGCGCAAGCGTCGAGGGCTTCCGTTATAATTACACGGAGTTCGCCGTCGTCGTTATCGTTTCATCGTCGCCGTCGCCGTCGTCGTCGTGCCGCTGTCGCGCGCACGCGTCACCGACAATTAGCCTACGTCGATTCGGTGTATTTCCTCGTTTCGAACTCGCATAGACATCCTTCTATCGCCAACCGGAAATCGCGCGCCGTTAAGTGTCACGCTTTCTGCCGGGAGATTTAACGACTCCGTGACAACGTCGATATTACAAGTGCCGGTATCGATAAAATTCTATCGACAAATATTGCACCGTATTTCGCAACCGCTAGTGTACGTCGCAATCGCTGATCGCTTCTTTTAACCTACTTCTCACCCAGAACGGTTTACCCCACTTAAATCTACGGTCTTAAGAGCGCGATAAAAGTGCGCGTAATTAGGACTGGACGAGGTTCCCTGGGATGGGTTATCCGTCAGCCGGTGGTTTCTGTGGTCGATAAGGGTATCGCATCTTCATCCTCGTCCTCGCCCACCCGCTTGTTGCTTAGACACGCCGGTCACCCACGAAGGTCCTGCAAATGTCGCACGAGAATACACAAGCTCGTCCTCGTTATCGAATTAATTCGATCACCGTAACTATAGTTGAAGCGATAGCACCGCTTGGCTCATTCGATCGCAGTTTAATCATCTTAAGTTTGCAATCAAATCAGGATTTATGCATATATGTTGATAGTTACTAAGCTCCATTGAAGTATTCGAGCAAATTAATTCTGGTGTTTGTAGGATGTTTGCACGGATGCACTCGAGAGTGAAAAAATATTTAGCTAATATTTCTTTCCTTTATCTTTTAATTCTCTGCTTTACTTCTGTCTTGCGCATCCAATATTTTGACATTTGTCTCTTGACAAGTCGTGATAATCAAACGCTTTAAAAATACACATATTTTCTATACAAAACATATTCGAACGAAATGTCCCGCTTTCGTCTATCTACATGTTATCAGCCGCGTCTCGCCTTTTCAGTTCATTATCAGATAACTCCGCTGAGCCCGCGGCTAAAAATGGTCGATTATGCGGTCGAGTGCGAACGCGCCTAACCATCCGTCCTGCCGATATGCCGTGTCGCTACCCTCGTTCACCTCTCGGGCTCTCGCCCTCGCGGGCGGGCCGTCGCACCGTGGCGGAGATCCTAAGAACAACAGACGAAAGGAGTCAAGGTTGTCGTCTCGGCCGTTTTCGCGTCGCCCTCCGTGCGTTTGACCTCCGCGCGGCGCGCGCCGCACGCTGTCGGTGGGCTTCGTTGGTCTTCGATCCCCTACTTTCCTCTCCCTTCTCTCTTTCACCCAACAGCTCTTTCCCGCTTCTCTCCGTTCCGTGCCGCACTCTTCCCCGCCGTGCCGCGCCGGCACGTTGACGAGCCGGCCGTTCGTTCGTTCGTTCGTTCGTCGCTCCTAAGCTCGTATAATAGCGAGCGGAACCGAGTCGATCTCGAAAGGGGAGTTCCACACGGCGAAAAGACATGCACAGAAAACTCCATTACATTTTGTGTGCCATGTGTCCGCATGGTGGTATTATAGCACCTCTTAAGCTGTTTGCTCGAGCACAAACTAATAGCCTATAGCGTTCGATAACTCCGTAAAGAATTAAATAACTGTAATAATGTACTTGAATATCGTTGATTTCTTAAACGCGTGTGATACATCATGTCAATAAGAATTTGGAACTTTACATGTTTTTAAACTAGCATAAGTAAATATTTCTCAATTCTATGTAAGGTTATTCCGTCTACTTTCACGGCTATTCGTCCTCTAAAAGCTTACCGTAATATCAGGGTTTTCTGGTAAAACCACCCACCAGTCTTTTTCTCCTTCGCAAGGTTGCTCTGTAATTATTAAAATTAATCTCGCGAGTATACAGCAATTAGTCAATTTCCACGAATCTTCTCACACTGTTTTCCGCTCGATAGAAAACTTCTACGAAGTATATAGTCGCTATCCGCTTATAAGCGGTAGTAACATCGTAGTCATGAAAATGAAGTTCGAATTAATTGGAGCGGGTTGCTTAGCAGAACTGCAAGTTCGGCGTAATTACTGCGTCAGTAGATGCAGTTCTGAGAGTTCTGTGTTATAATATTATTTCGTAATCAGTAATAACAATATTTTTCATATTAATATCACGTTTCTTTCAGTAACGTGCGACGATAAAATTACGATCTTATCTCGAAAATTGTCCGATTATAGTATTTTCAAAGAAATAATTTTTACTTTTTTTACGTTGCTAGTACAATTTAATTAACGAACTTGAGATAATTAAAATAAAACATTTTTCTTATATCTAATTTTGAAGATAACCGTGACATATTATGCTCGCGTTATGTATATGATGTAAATATTATCTGTGCTTATCTGCTCCGAACCCTCCTATTCGCTCCGTGATTTCGCTTTTAATTCGGCACGAAAGTAGGTTTCTAGGTTAAAGCATGATGATACGTCGAGTAGAGACAACTAGTACGCGCTGCCCTCTAACTCGGCAGAGCTCTAAGAACGTAATCCTCTTGAAAAAGATTTTCCTCCACGGTCGTGAACAGCATTTATACCTATTGATTCCGTTAAAAGATATAGAGTTTTATCGAGCAAAATATTTTGCAGTATTGCGTATAGAAAATTATTAAAGACGGAAGTGAATATGTATACTACATTATTGATCGTTTGTCAAATTTTTAAGTGTTAAATATTTCCCAAATTTCGAATATATTATTATTTTTTTCAATTTGATGGCACGATTTTTTTATATATCAATTATATTTATTAGATAGACAGCTATACATATTGTGTCTAAATAATTGAACATTATATTCCTAATACAAAACTGACTGTGATTTCACAATGCAAATAATATTTACAGTTTTTATCACAACTACAGCACGCGTTGAACGCCTTAAAGTATGTCAACGCGAATCTTAGACTTTCGATTTTCATCGCTCACACGCGAGAATGTAAACCGTAGCGGTAAATCGTGTGTACATGGTAGTTTTACGTGCAATGTTTTTCGTGAAATTTATTATCGTTTCTGCACCAAAGCATCTATTTTATTTAAGAACTTTGCTTTATTTAGGATTACTTGAACGCGAATGCACTGAAGAATTAATATTATGATACCGGAAATCGCGTAATACGTAAATACGCGATAAATATGCGTAAATATACGATACATATAATTTTCCTTGAAAATCGACGCGCGTTGATTGGACCTTTGTAACTTATTATTTCGCTGTCGTTCATTAAACGTCACTTTCTCACAAACAGTTGACACTTGACAGATATTACAGGGTCGGCGGTAAGTCGGCCGACATGCACATTCCTAGATACGGAATGTAAAAGTTAACATGGCCCCATCGAAACCTACGACTTTCACTTTCAGCAAAAGTGTCTGCTCCGCCTTCACCGAGAACATCGGATCGTTACGGCTTTCAGTCGTAGAAACGGCAAGAATTTCGATCGCGACTACTTTATGAGGCTTGAAATATCACCCGAATCCGCGTCTTCTCTAATCACGTGATCTCCATCAAAAAAAGTCATATTTCACGCATGAACGAAAAAAGTCCAATGTCAGCTTTTGATAAGCAAATAAGCGCGCATTTTTCTTCGAACAAAACGGAATTAAAAAAAAACGTATATCTTTCGCAATACTATTTAAAGACCCCCATTTTATTTATTTACTTATTTATTAAATTTTCGAAGGATATGTCACGTGTGCATTGGAACAAGGATACTCGTGATACACGACACGATTGTTAATCCTTAACTGGAGCACCTCAATTTATGTTACGTAACTCGAACCGTTAGATCCCAGAAACCCAAGGGTATATATTCCATTATATCGAAAGCCAAAGAAATATTTCACTAAAGAAATATTCCACAACCTCTTCTATGCGCGCGCCAGAGCATTGCCACCTCGCACGAAAGTAGCTCCCATGTTGAAATCAATCTACGTGACGCTCGAAGAAAGTAGCGCTCGGAACAGCGAAATTCTGTGCAACAGCGATATTTTTTATCATACTCATACGCAACTATCCATGTTTTCGCTGGCCCACATTCTTCTCGTATTATCGAATCAATCAAGATTATTTTAAAGTTTCTATTTTGAATCTTAATGCGGAATTTTAAATTCGGACAAGATCAATTCAAATTACATCAGGTATTAAATCTAGCTCTCTACATGCAGAGAGTAATTTGCAAAATCTTTACTCATAACCCCCACACACTTACAGTATTCATTTTTCTGCAAGAATTTTTGTCTTAAATTTAAAGAAACTTAATATAATAAAAGAAATGTTTTACTATGTGACCACCGGCGTCGCGCGTTGTTGTGGTTAAAAGCCACGATAAACGACAGACAACCGAAAGAGAAAAAAAAAAGACGTAGAAGAGAGAGAGAGAGAGAGAGAGAGAGAGAGAGAGAGAGAGAGAAAGAGAGAGATCTAACTGTACATACGAGTGGACGTTCATCGCGACGAAGAGCGGTGAGGAGAGAGAAAGGCTGGCGGGCAGGCAGGTAGGATAAGAATGTCGGGCAGTGCGCGAGCGCACCGCATCGCACCGGTTGGGAAATGAATTGTGACGCAGCCTGGCATTGAGGAGAGGAGAGAGAGAGAGAGACACGTACGCGGCGTTCTCTAATTTCTCACACGGCCCGATTTCATATAGAGAGGCGGCCGGGCGGCGGCGGTGACGATAGTCGTGACGAGTGAAAAGCCTGCGACAATGTGTTTGCATCACGCTTCATGGCGATTCTATTCTGTGTAGATTTTTCAAGGATGAAACGTCAATTCTTCTTTCGTACGAGTGACGCCGTGTCTTTTCGTGAATAAGTTTTGTTACGAGATTAACAAATTATGGTCTGTTGAACACGATGCGTGAGATAATAGAAAATAACTGATTGATTAATCAATTGAATTTTTTTCTTTCGGTGACATTTCGAACATTGCTAGCTACTGATCTTCATCGGCTGCTAAAATCGAGGACGGTATTAATTTAAATGTCAGACGTAGATTATTAATTGTCACTTATTTCGCGATCGGGTTGCTGCAAAGATGAAAGTTGAGGTGAAACAGCTTGAATAATTTAAATATATAAATTACATTCTCGCATATTTGTACATTCATTACAAATTCAAATTACGAGAACAAAAGACTTTCGCATGCGTTAATAAGTACGTCTGCATGAGAATTACATGCAAGAGCAACTGCAGAAAGAGGCGTTCCTTAGCAAATGCATTTTCCAGCAAATATTCTCGGTTTTGCGGTCGCCGCGACCGGCCACGTTAAACGCTTCCTATCCCCTCGAAAATAACAATGGATACGAAAATACGCGCCGCGTATGCTGCGACAATGGTCGTTATGCTAATACGACGATGGCGCTTCGACGGGGGAAAATTTCGCGCGCAAGATTTATGAGTCCGAGGACGAGCGTGGTTACGTGCCGAATCCGTCGTTTCGTCCGATTGTCGTCACTCGCAGGCAAGTGTAGACAACGAGCACCGACGAGCTTGCGACAAAGAGAACTCCCGGCGAAGTGGTCTTGTAAATTGCAGGTAGCCGAGGGAGTTTGTGACCCCTAGGATAATCCTGCGGTAACGCTGTTGTGATTTGCGATTACTCGAGTGCATTCGATGTCGCCGTTTCGCTGCGAATCGCACAGGAAATGTCGCCGGCTTTAAGGATAAAACCCCGAGAGAAGAATATACTTATTCTTCAATATATGCGTTAAGCCACGAATCTTATACAAAAAAACTAACTAAAATCGCCTAGAATATTTCTTATTTTGTTGATTAATTTCTTTTATGTGAGGCAATATAAATTAATTAATTGCTTTTTCATGTAATTGAACAATCTAGCATTATTGAGTTTTTTTTTCGAGTATTTGTATTCTAAAGACTATTTACATACTTTATACTGTACACTTTAAAACGCAAATTACATAGGCAAATGATTTCTTAATGTTCTTCGGCGAAATGTTATGTATAAGAAGACTAACTTCTCTTAATTGCCTTTAAGTGACTAAAACGATTCATTTAAATCACCTTCAACTGCTGATGTCATCTGCGACAAATATTTCCTGCTTGCGTCAAAGCCAATAGTTCCAAAATGACCTATTTCCACTATCGACACTTTAGTGTATAATTAATTGAAATAGATTTGCCGTTAAATTTGATGTACGGCGAAGTCGTCCACGAAAATCCACTCGCTGGTTAAACGATAATCATCCGCTTCGTTGCAGTCACGAAAGCTGGAATGAAATAGTAGAAAGCAATTCCATTAAATATTTTCTTTCGATGCGCCACGCTTCGATCGCCGCAAGTGCCAATAACTTTTAGTTAAAGTGCAATGACCTCGAAGTTACTAAATTTACTACATTTTATCATCACCTGCATTATGTAACGCACACACTGCGCATATCGATAACGCATCGAGACTTTCCGGGTTGTTTTTATCAAAATTATATTTATTTGCAAAAACTTTCTCTCGAAAATGAAAATACGCAAGAGATTACGAGATTATTTCGACTCCGAGATCCATTATTTAATTTTTATGAAAGTGAATTTTCACATGCGTTTAATTTCTGCTATTAAGCATTCTTAAATATTGATTTAAAAATGTGTTTGGAGATAATTCAATTGAATATTTCAAACAAATTTTTAAAAACCGCGATATTCATATGCGCCACATATGTCAATCGTCAGTATTTACGTTTAAATGAACCGTGAGGAACGGCGGCAGGCTGGGAGGTGGTTTAAAAACCAATGCGAACAAAAGAGAAATATCTGCGACGTGCAGGAAGGAGACCTGACTTATTCAGAAGCGATTGTTTACGACGGAGTAAGCCCACTCAAGGTCTCGCTGCACGTCGGCTTTTATCAGCGGCGCGGACAAGCATTAGCCCGATTAATCCGTGAGTGTCGCGCTACGAGCGTCGCGCTCGAATAAAATATTGAATCATCGCGTTTCTCTCCTTTTTTTTTCTTTTTTTTTTTTTTTTTTTTTAATTTACGTAGCTCCCGCGACGATTCGTGAAATTTCGCCATGCTTTATTTCCAACTGGTCGGGGTAGAAACGACGTTCGGGAACGTTTAGAGACGACGTCAGCGCGTTTTACAAATTAATACGCCTCGGGGGCTCTCCCTCCGTCTCTATCCCGGTTCGCCAGCAGTTGAAACGCCTCGTTTTCCAGCGGTTAGAAGCGCACTTCGGCGCACGTGTAGTCGCACTTATTTATACTCGGTTACTAACGAGCACATCCTATAAAATGGCCTACCGACCCGTCGCGATATTAGCCGCGATGCCGAGCGACAAAACGTGCCACGTCCGCGTTACTCCGCGATGCCGGGTAATAAATGTTCTGTACAGGGGCAAGGGGGGGGGGGAGGCAGGAGGATGCCCCCGTAGACGCTCGTCTGTTATGCGCCTGACAGTGCCTAACTGTGTACTCTCCCACGAATCAATTTAATAAAAACACAGCAACAGTGAAACAAAGTTCAAATTGGATCCTGCTCGAAATAATTACTCGGCCGAGTCGACGTCAACGGCGACGGCGCAATACAAACTTCGTTATTCGGCGCGAACGCGAGCGAGTGAGCGCACGCGGCTTTGAGAAGCAGCCTTTTTTCCTTTCTACCTCGGATAATGGATCGACGCCGCCACCACCGCGGCCGCCGCTGCTCCCCCTTCTTCGCCTCTCCCTCTCCCTCCACTGCGACGCCTGATAAAATTGAACCGGCGGTATTTTGAAAACCCTATCGAATTTTATTCGGTGGGCGACTCGCGCTACGGAATACCGCGCGGGGATAATAGATACGCCGCTCGGCCGATTCAAGTATTGACATTTTTTTTTACTCACATACTGTGATACCCGGTTTTATTGAAGCCTTTCGATGTTAATCGTTCGATATCTCTTTTATCGTGCGAATTTAGTTGTGTTTAATGGAGCTTTATAATAATTGGATAAATACGAGGCAAATAAACGTACTGACGACAAGCAGCTGGTTTAACATTAAAGCTTGGATATTTACGGGCGAAATGAAAAATAGAGGAGTGTAAAACGAAATATTATTATATATATGTAGATAATACGGATATCGAAAAATTGCTTTAGGGTTTATGACGGGGAAAGTCGTCAAGTCCCGTTTGTAAAATTTAATCTGAATGTAATAAACGCAGCGGAGATCAAAAAGAGAGAAAATTATTAATTAAAGTCGACATTTATCGTGGAAGGATACAACATTAGGCATTGAATGTTATCTTGAACGATTTATTTTAATCCGAGTAGCGTACATTCCGGATTTACGTGATTTCACCTTGACAGAAGAGATCCGACGTATAATCCTAGCGAGGACGTTTATTACGCGACTATCAAGTCAATGTGACAAAATTCTTGAAGTAAATGCGGAACGAATCGCCGCTGCGGCTGTGAAACAAATTTCCGTGTTTTATTGCCCGAACCATATGTTTCTTGTTTCTTGAGCAGGCATGGGCAAACACGACGACGACGGTATAAATAACCTGACTACGGGTGTTTCGCCTAAAAAGTGGATTTATTTCGAGCGGAGCGGAGTTAACGGTAACATCGTCGAGCCGCGTCGAGTAGTATACTCGCTGTCCGGGACTCTAGCTAATAATTACTTACTTAAACATTACCTGTCTCGACGCACAACTAAAACCGGTGAATCAGACACGCCGTCCAATTTACGGTGCAAATTACGACTATTAACGACCCGCACCTCTCGTCGCTTATACCGCGCTTTCTTGGTCTCTCCCCTTCGTGCGCCACGTCTGTCCTCATGATAATCCTTTCTTAAATAAACACGCGGCTATTTCCGGTATTTAAGACGTAAAGTGGCGCTGTCGGCGATCCGCACCCGTCCAGCAGCTTTAATACGTACAAATTATAATATAGATTTAAGGAAAGATTGAGAACGGCCGCGATATCGCCTTATTATTGTTGCGTTGACCAATCGCATCGCTCGTGAAATCAGCGGCGCGTCTAATATATGTTTTTGCATTCGCGACACGGATCTCTTTCCAACCTGGCATTATTTGCACGCCGCATTATTACCTAAGATAACTAACATTGCGCCGAGAATGGAGTTGGTAATTATCTCGATGCGCGGCGTTACCGGTAATAACAAAAATGCATAAAATCACTGAGGAACCTTGATTATCGATACATTCGTTATTAAGTAAACGGTGTTTTATCACGATATGCGTGATTTCCATCTACTCGCAAATCGCATTTAGAATGAAAGTCATGTATATTTCTCATACAATATACAACTCGACGTTCTCTTTGCGCAAAATTCGCAGAAATTTTGCATATTTGAATTATATCTTAATTTTGAAGATAATATTAAGTAATTTATCGGATGGGTCTGGAACTGCTAGCGTAAAGTGGAAGATATCTTTTGTGCGCATCGACTTGCGCGAGAAAATGTAAGTATTTGTACAACTAGGGCATAAGTTTCGTATTAGGAGCAACGCGCGGAGGAAAGTGTGCGAGCGAAAATTCGGGAGAAAAATTTCGGCGAGGAAATTTCGCAGGAAAATTCGGCCATCACGTCGTGTATAGATGCACGGTGGTCCGAGTTTCCGCAACACGCGAGTGAACTCGGTTATGCGCAACAGGAACACATCAATATGTATATATATATACTTATACACGTATGGCACTCCTTTGAACATCTGTCGCTACAAAGAGGATGGATTTACGACCGCCGTGTACTTGATCCAACACGAAAAGGAATCGCGCTTTCATACATGTACTACGTCTCAATTATTGACGTGAGGGTTATTACGAGGCGAAAGAGAAGCCGAAGAATAACCGACCAAACAATGAGAACACAATGCGGTTATTATAATCGAGTTAGTTTTTTTTAATGAAATTATTTGATCGACTTATATCTATTGTATCAAGAATAACGTGCGGGGAAAAATTTGGAGAAATTACGCGAGCGTATTTAAACGTTGCAAACCACGCAATCCTGGTCTCGAATAATGAATTTATCTGAAAGAAGTTTGACATTTATCGCGTTTTGCAAGTATTCTTTTCAACTTTGGAAACGATGTTCAAAATCGATGTAATAAATACAAGCGCCTGTCCTCTCTTTATCTACACCCATCAGCTTGGCGACTGATTAGCATTCGCGGCAGATCATCGATTGTACTAATTATCATTCATCAAGCATCGCGCATTACCGACTATCAGGCATCATCCGTCGCGCTGAGAATTCAAAAATCAATCCTTGGTCCCGTCGCGACGAGGAGGCGTCCCGCGGCGGGAGTCGCGGCGAGGCGGTTCACAGTTTCATTTAATTAACCTGGAAGGAAGGCAGATGTAGATTACGGGAGCGTATCGCGTAGCCGCCGGTACTTTACAGCGAGCGGGCAGGTAAACCCACCTGCGCGAAAGCGCGTCGCAACAACAACGCTTTACGTATGTCTCGCCGGCACGCGAGACTGCGAAGCGAGCCACCGCTATCCTCCCTTAGGTAAACTTAAGCTCGCCCTATGCTCTGCTCTATATGACAGGCTTTCTGCCCTCCTCTCTCTCTCTCTCTCTCTTTCTCTCTCTGTTTCGCTCATTTCTCTCTTTCTCGCCGTATGTACATCTGCCGCGTCGTCGTAACTGCAATCATGAATTAATAAAAAGCTCCCGAATGCTTTTTCTCTCCTCTGATTAAGCGAATTTTTTTTTGCAGAATATCGTGCAGTTGAATGATTTAAAATCATATAATATTGATATCGCACGACTTGAGTACGATTTATACTGCTTATTTTTTGTATTTTTTAGCGAATATTTATCTTATTAATATTGAGTATCGAATGATTTTTCTGGTGAAATAAAAAGACTGCTGTCGCTACGTACCTTGCTTTACTGGCTAAGGTTAAAGTAATACTGAAAACTGAAGTATAAAATTCATGCTTACAGTATTATATTATAATATTATTAGTAACTGAATCATTGCACATTATTCAGCCACCCACGTACGAAAAGTTCCTTCGGGTAGGTCGTCGACATCGCCTCGTTCTTCTTTGTTCACGGACTTTGGTATAGCGTATTATGCTCGTACATAAACGCACTTGAGAATCGCTCGAGCATTGCGATGTAATCTGTTTAAACAGTGGGAAACCGAAAACACACCCGGTGGCTCTTGCCGTCTGCTCATGCAGAAAGCGGCGTTGCACAATTGCTGAAAACATACGTACGGGATAAAAGTCGTGTCCACGCTCCGCACAGTGACATATTGTAACTAATTTGGAATCGGTTTTGCGTTAAAAAAATCTCTGATTAAACTCGTGTTTTTTTACATTTATATTATATATATATTTTGTTTTTTTTTTTGTTTATTCACAGTAGTTTGTATTATTTTACGATATATGCAGTCAACGTTGATGCGTTCTTGGCGTTGCGACAAATAATTCCTACCTGTCGTCACGCAATAAATGTCCGTTATGTAATGAAGAATGATGACAAAAACTTTAGTAATGTGCAGCGTAATACACAGTCTTTGCGAACACAGTCGCTACTTTTGCATAAGACATACGTAAATTATCTAATACCATGCGCTGATTCCGTACCGTTTTCCATCTTCTTCGCGGTACACCTGCCGGTCTGACGACGCGTTTGACAAAATGCAAGAATCGAGGAAAGAGTGCACAACTGTAAACCGTAAGCCTATGAATAGCAGGAGTTCCGCAGGAACATTCCTGTTTACTGTACACTAAGAATAGGTATTTTCCGTTCCTCGATATGTAGTAATCGCAGATACCATTACGTTTACTTTGAGGAATACAATACAATCGTGTAATCTAGGATAAAACGTGGATGATAAAAGCTGTCTTATCAAGATTCGACGAAACAATCGACGCCGTGCATTGCGGTGCGCAGCACGCGTCCGCGTAGAACTGTGCGCATTTAACTGTAGTTTTAACGTAGAGCCGCTCGCCTCGGGAAATGCCGAGTGCTTTGTCCCTCCGACGACGAAGTCGCTCGCGCGAACAACACCGCGCACTCCCGTATAAACCTTGTCTGTATACGTACACACACACACATTTTATCATCCATATGCGCGTCTCCTATTCGGCCGTACACGATGCAGTACGTTAATGGTGTCGGTGCAGATGCACTCGTATTAGCTCGCTCCCTCCTTGGGTCATCGTACCCTATTATCGACATAGGCGCCACTAGAATTTTTGATAAACGTGTTTTCCCAAACGTACTTATGATAGATAATCGTAGATCTCGAAAATAAATATTAAAGATCCGTCGATATCTAAACCCTTTCCTCCACTTATTTATTTTATTTCACTCTGAAGAATTAGAGTATTACGTATCAACTATAAAATAGTTACTTAACTATTTTATAGTTGATACGTAATACTGTATTATAAATATTTCACATTTACATATATTAAGTACACATTACACAATTTATTAGAAACTAATGAGAAATAATTATAGAGTTATGAATTTTCCAACTAATTCAGAGTCCACTACAGTTTATCTAAATATTTTATCGCTCGTTATCTCATATTTCGTTTTATTTTTGATATAGCAAATAATGCGTCTACGGATTATTAACGCACGACGCCATGCACTATCGCGTTATACTACCCGCTGTTACACTGGAAAGAGCAGTCTATTTTAATAAGTTTACTTTAACGAGATATAATTATATGCCTCGCACGAAATCACGTTTCGCGAAATTCAGCGGTTTCTTTAAAGTGTCAAGTGTATCGGACATTTTTGCGGACTTTGTCATCATTTTATGCCGATGTTACGGCTAGTATTTACCACGCCGAAGGCCGATTACCTGAAGATACCAAAGGTCGGCGAATGCGACACGCGTTGCGTGGAATGTGCAAACGACACGCGGTGTGCGTTCGTTCGTATCGGAATACGGGGCAGAGTCAATTAGAGTAATCGTGAAACACGCGTCGAAAATATAACACGAATAAAAAATCTTTTTCTAAATAAATATATTGCATATTTTCAGTGTTTTTTTTTTTTTTTTTTTTTTTTTTCTTTAACGTTTGTCAACATTTTCACGTTATGTGATTAATTAGCGATTCTGACAATTTTTACCCATTCATCGTATACTAATATGTATACGGTTTCAAAAGAGCCAATAAATAATTTTATTTACCCATACGGTGTATCCGTGTCTATTCAAAGCGTTCCCATTTAGAAGCGCTTAGGGCCTGTGAGGTTTTTAACCGGCCCTGCACCGAGGGAATAAATCTTTGGTACATACGAAAGAGAGAGACGTTCGGGGGCGAACGAGGATGGAAGTACCGCTCGACGTGGGTCGAAAGGTGCATACAGGAGGAACGAGTCGGAAACGGGAGTGAGAAAGAGAAGGCGACACGGACACAATAAACCGAAGAGTCCCTCCACAGTGGTGAACACGTGGAAGAGGAGAAGCGGCACACGTGCGAGGAGGACGAGAGAATGCCGAACGAAGAAGGGAGGAGAAGAGCGGAGAACGCGTCATGAGAGTGTAAACGAGAAGGCGAAACGGAAGGCAAGGGAGATGAGAGTGGCGCGAGCAAAGCGGAAAAGAGAACCAACGAGGTAACGAGCAAAAGAGAGACGGGGAACGATTTAGCGAGCGAGAGGAGAGTAGTAGTATGGAGAAATAGCGGCAAGCGAGCCAGAGAGAAAGAGTAGCGAAAATGGTGGAGCAACGTGAGCGCAACGGGGTAGCGGAGAGGAGGTGGGGAGCAAGGGGAGGGGGAGGGAAGAGGGGAGTAAGGTAGGATAAAAAGGAAGAGAAGACGCAATGCCGAGAGAATAAAAGTAGCGAGCGAAACAGCAGTATGGCACGTAAGAATGCGAGTGAGAAGGAAAGAGGGAAGAAAGAGAAATGAAAAAGCTGCCGGGCGAAGGGCGGAAGATGAACAGAGTGAATAACATGTGGCACATTTCTAAGATAAGCGCGCGCTGCTCACGGTTTTTATATCTCCGCCAGATACGCCGGGGAGAAGCCGCTTTGCCTGCCTCTTGGAAGTCGCGACTGGCGGAAATCTAACTTTTCCCAATGCCGATCGCATTGGCGAGGATGACGCGTTTTCGCCGGGGCGTCGACAATTTTCTCGAGTAAGTGAGCGAGAAGTCTGACGGAGACGCGAAATTTGAGATTCGCGCGAGGTAATTTTCGGCAGTGTCAAAAATGATTTTCGGGCGAGACTTTTTGGGAAAGGAATTAGGGAAAGGGAGAAAATAATTAATCAAGTAACGAACTTTTCTGGGCATTCATGAATTATTTTCTTTTTTACTCGTCAGTTCGTCTAAACGTTTTTTTTTGCTGTAAAGTTGCTACGTGAATAACGCCTGGTTGATATAATGACATAATTCAATTATAATTATCGCATTTGTTTGTTTGTTAAAAGACGCGAAAATTGAGTGTCCGCCGGAATATTTTCGGAAGTGACTTTGTGTTCGAGATAATGGCGAAGTCGCTGTGTATGTGCCGCGCAATTATCGTAAAAGCGTTGTACTTTTTTTGACCGCGACGAATCGAACGAGTGTCTCGACGAGAAGAAAAAGCGCGGCGGTATACGGTGGTCTCTACAATAGGAGTCCACGACAAGAGCTACGTGCTCGACCAGGCCGGGGTAATCATGCAGTGGGAAATCCTTTGCGCCGAAATTCTTTTTATTGAGCTACTTCCATTGTATCCCTCCCTTTGCGTCGTTCCTTGACTACTCCGCTTGACGTATAGCGAGCGAGGGGAGTTTTCGTGTAACGCAGCACTCGTGAGATATCGCGGATTTACCCTCCGATACACGATCTTTACCCTGTCAAAAAATTCTGGATAACACAATTTAAAATATAATTTAAAATATAATTAACTTTTTACACCTGCCATATAATTTTTAATCTGAGAGAAATATCTTTCGCGAAATTGATATTCTGTCATCTTCTTGAAGTAAGATTTTTAAATATAAATTATATTTTTCATCGAAATTTAATATTTTTCAAACTTAAATTTGATTAATTTAATTATCAATTTTTCCAAAAGCGTTTGAGTATGTGGGAATAGCGTTTACCACCTTCGCGAAATTTCTCGAAGAAAGCAAAATGTCAAAGTTGCCAACCTGTTTATGACGGTGATTTCTCACTAATGCAAGTCGCTTATCGCATCGCGTGCCTTGCATGGCGCAGGAATTACTTTTTATTATTTGCTACGTGCTTCACCGATCGTTCTCCACGCGAAACTCATTTTAATCTCATTTCATTGTAAAAGAATACATGTCGGACGTTTGAAGAAATCACACCGATTTTCCCGAAGGAATAGGCGTTGGTATAACGGTTGATTATTTGCGAGCAATGTCGCGCGCGCGAGAATTACCTTTTCGCACGTAGAACGTAAAGTTGCTTTCGCGAAGTTCGTGAGTAATAACGTTTTTGCCGCGTACAACGTCACTCCGAGTCTTCCGGCTTACGCGCGATTCTGTAAATGACTTAAAATAGAACATTCTTCCCGGACTACACGAATACATGCACGACGATCTACGCTTGGTTCCAGTTTAAATGGATAACACGACGAATTATCACTTCCACGAAAGAAACATCCATTAATAGTAAGCAGTGGACTCTTCTCATGCGCATTGACTTGGCAATTGCGTGAATAATGAATAATTTTACTGCAAACCGATACAAGAGTATCACAAGTGTAGAAGAAAATTTTTATCAAAGATTCAGCGTTATAATCGCACATTTGATTCGTAATGACGTCGGCAAATACTAATTAAACAGAGAAATAGAATTCTTTCACGACGATAACTAAATAACATAATATTTAAATAAATCGCGTAACGCAAAATATACTTTGCGATTTTTTTAATAACCGATCACAAACTCAGTGGTGGAAGTGTAACAAAGTTTTTCGCGCTAATCCGCCGAGACGCGAACATACTTTCTCGCGTCGGCAGTAGAAGTTCGCGTAGGAAAACTTAAGAAAACTCACACACATCGCAACTCTAAGTGAGAATGCCAATGTATGCACAAGGATACTATTATATACAGAGGATGTGCGTCCTCTTTTCACCAGATCGCCCGACATACATAAAAAATTTCTTAGAAAAAATTTCAAGGAAAACGATTATAATTAATAAATAATTGTACAATCTCTTCTCCCTGTTTAACAAATATTCTTATTTTATATGTAAATTATCTCTTTATGTGTAAATATCGAGAAAAAAAAACGAACGCGTAATTATGATTTTACCATACTATTGGATTTAGTGATTTAGGATTCTCAGAAAAGATAAATTGTTATCTCCAGCGGAACTCACTTAATCAACTCAATATTTTTGAAGAATCTAACACTGCCGTCTAACAGGAGAAAGCCGGTTCGAATTTCATTTATTTGAAAAAAACTATTGTCTAATTGATTTATGGTTTTTTCCATTGTAACTTTCGGCTCTTTTTAAGAGCCGTTTTAAGTGTAGTTCTAGGTATACAAAACTGAGGACAAGTTCAAAGAATATAATGGTGGTCCTAGAATTGCTAGAATTTCGGAAGCATTCTTAAACGATGACTTCATGCTGGAAGTTGCACTTATCGTTCGGTTCTTATGGTTGCAACACACAGTTTGTCCACAAGAAATCTGTGTATCTCTTCACCGTTTTAATTTTTCAATTCTCTTTTTTCCTAATCTGAAGACTACTAATCTCAGTTGAAAATTTAATGAATATACATTTTATTGAAACTAGTACAGAATTTAATGACTTTGCTGATTAGATAATTTACAATAATAGTAATCATAACACAGACAAAAGTTTTGGACGATTATTCGTCCGGAAATCATCCCATGAAAAACTCACGAGTATGAGGAAAGTAAAATCGACGCCAAACGTACGCGGAGCCTCGGGACAAAGAAAATCATTCGTCGCGCGCACACTTGAAATTCGGGGGAATCGTAGCATCGCATACGTTATCGAGGGCGGCCTGAAAACCTGCTCGACGCAGGTCTTGGAACGCGCAGCATCTCCATCTCAGTCCCCTCACTCTCTCGCTCGCCCATTTTTATTTACGAGAAAGACGCACACACGCGCGAGCGTTCGTCTGTGCCGCACGACGAACATACAGGCAGGCATTCTTATGCACGTGTCGAGACAAACCAGACACAATGGTTATCGGGAGCCCGAAACACTGAGTTTAAGGCCCGCGCGCACAAGGGTATCCAGGTATGCGACGCTACCGAACTGTCGGCCGAAAGACATAGGCCAATTAAATGTTAAGCGGCGATAATACTCGACAACCGACGCCGATAAAACGACAAACATTTTATGTGTGCGTTGTCACAAGGTTATACAGGTGATCAAACAGGTGGCCAGGTAAAAGGGACGAAGTAAAAATTTAATCGAAACGTGTGTATGAAAAAAATGAGTGTCTTTTTCCTTAATCGTGTTCTTCACGTAATTTTGGTCAAAAATCGAGTTTCTTACGACTATAATCTAAAATAATAAGTGAAATCGAAAAGTTGTCTAGTCAAAAAAGTGTCTCTTTTTAATTCTTTTATATAATCTCACACATACGATTGTCTAAAGCGAGAAATTGTTAAATATTTTTTTTTGTAAGTTTTATCATTTACAAATTCGATACAAGATGTTACATTCTATTATGTACTAATTATTTGCTGTTTATTTAAACATTCACTTTTGCTGCATATGAGAAGCAAAGACTTTGGCAACTCCATGCATAATCGGAAAAATAACTGAAATTTGATTTCAGAATTAACAACGTCAGCTTTCAGCTGAGTCTTAAAGAGATTCGCATGATCCTTACGGTTCAGTGCGCGCGCTACGAACCGTCGGCCGAAAGAATCGAATTATGCAAAGCCGGTTCTCGATTCCCCGATGACGACAGCGACAATTACGATCATCGTTGCGAATCTGGTAAAATGGACGGAGAACGAACGTTTGGTTAGCCGCGCGACTTCGCGGGATCGCGAAAGGATTGCTCGTTCGCTTGCTCGCTCTTCCGGCAAGCGCAAGGATCTCGCGCGAGGATAGCGTAACGACATAAAACCACCGCTTCTTCTGCTCCTCGTGGCATGCGACCGGTTTAAAGACCGACCGTTCGCGAGCCGTTCCTCAGCCGAGACGCGGACGTAGAGGTTAAAGGGACTACGACTTTGGACGAGAAGCCGCAGCAGAATAGCGGCGAAAGGAGTCTCTCAGAAAAGGATAGAGCGAGACGGAAGAAGAAAAAGAGAGGAGTGAGAAAGAGAGAGACCGCTCTCGGGTAACTTGAGGGACGAACGCTAGAGCTATACTTTATTTCGTTCGCCGCTAAATCGCCTAAGGACTCCATCGATCGATAACGAATACGACGACCGAGTTAAGCGCCGCAACGATAAACGCTGAAACGCGCCGAGGAAAATAAGGAAAACGGAAAATAAACGGCGAGACGCGATTGGTGAGCGGCGAGACTGAGGTCAAGCAAATGTATACTGTGTGTGTGAAAACGATGGAAAAGGAGATCTCCGACGTGAAGGAGAAGGACGCGTGTTAAAGATATAAAAGTAACGGAAGCCAGTGCGGAGCTGCAGAAAATTTTAGTAATACACTGCTATTGATTTTGAAATAAATTGAAGCTCATTCGAAGGCTTCTGGGAAATCGTATAATTTTTTAAAGTCCAATCTAAATACGAACTCGTTTCGAATGGCTCTTGCCAATCCTGAATTTACAACTTTGAATGCTTTGAATGCTTTTGAATTTATTTTATTTAAATCTATAAGCCGTACAATAACTTTTATGCTTGAAAGCAAATACAAAATATAGGTATGTCTCATTCAAAGCGATATCGAATTTAACACTTAAAAAATATTGAAAACGAATAATGAAAGCTGATAAAAAATCCATTTATTTGGAAAATATTATAAATCTTATCTTTTTATTGCACGTTCTTTCTCAAAGACTTAGAAAGTTTCCACAATAGACATTTCTGTCTCTTGCTGCGCTTAGACTCGTTTCACGCACAAAAGTAGTACCTGATATATAGAACTAAAGGGATGGATTTACAATCCTGCGAGAGCAAGTTTGTTAAATAAAATATTTTACTTTCGAAATGAATAGACGTTGAAAGGAATTTTGGAAAGTAAATTTTACGATACACGATGGGTGTAACGAGAGAAAGGAACGAGGGTGGGAAAGGAGAGAAAGAGGAAAATTAAAAGAGTGAGGAGGGAGGGAGGGGGGAATCGCGAGGTGGGCGAGTGAGAGGGACTTCCCCTCTCATGAAATGCAAGAGTGGCCCGACTGCAAACCAGGTAAGAGAGGACGACCAGCTGTTTCCTCGCGTGACGTCACGCAGGTGCCTACAGGGGAAGCCGAGGGGGCAGGTGGACAATGCTCCTAGCGATCGTGTCTCGATTCTGGTCTCTCAATACTCCGCTCCTTGGGCGGCCATATTTTTTCTCTCTCTTTCCCGTTCTCGTCAAGTCGCACACACTCGTTTACCCTCACGGACGAATTTGTATGTCGCACGTATGAAGGTTTGGGGCCCTTGATTCTCTCTCTCTCTCTCTCTCTCTCTCTCTCTCTCTCTCTCTCTCTTTCTCTCTGGATCGGTCTCTTTGACAGTCGGAGTTACTTGACCTTCTGCATTTTTGAATGTCCGAGTCGAATTCTGATACCTTTAAATAACTTGTCTATATATAGAAATGTTATACATCGATTTTCTGAGTTGCTCGTGCACTTTTCTTTATTCGCTGCTTATTTGAGCAATTCAAAATTGATTTTTTATTTCTTATTCGAAATTTAGTTGACTTTAATTACTTCGTAACTTATAATATTTCATTACAAATCTTTAAATATTTTGATTTTAAGTAAACGCATTTTCCACTCAAATTAAATATTAAGGACATAATTCAGCATTATGCCATAAAAATGAAATTTGTGATGTATATTCGATGAACCATGAGCGCAGAGTTATGAAAATAAATAGAAAAGCCAATAATTACATTTACCAATAATTACATTTTATCTTATCGAGTTATGTACACGAGCTACTGAAAAAAATTTGCATATACGATAATTACAAGAAACAGCATACTTTTTATCTAAATTAACTGTACAACGTAAAAATTATGACAATATTATCCATTTTGAATATTAAAAACTTACCATTGTATTTTCTTAAAAACCGTATTTAAAAGAATACTTTTTCCGCCAAATAATTGTATAATAACTTTTTTGTTATGCATTTATTCCTTGTAGAAACAATTGAATGTAAAGTATTCGTGATTAGCAACAAAGACCAAGAATCAAAGACACGTGTTGAAACATTTGTCGCAGCCGCCCGCTCGCTCTTTGATCTTCCGGCGATAGAGCGAGCCCTATTAGCTGTCTCGTGTATCAATTAAATTTGCATCCCGTCGCAAGCGCGCGGGCAAGAATCACGAGTAGGTAATAATCCGCATTTCTGGTTTACCCAATCGTTACTTAATCCCTGAATATTCATCCACCCGCGATGCACGGCGTGCGTTTCCATTGTTTTCTAAACAGATTGTCCGATATCGCGGCCGGCTCGATGTGCCACGGACACGCTTTGCTTCTCGGTCGATTCTCCCCCCCAGCACATACGTTGTGTCAACGTATGTGTCTCGTGTGCTGCGTGGACTTTACGTCTGTGTACGTGCATTCACGAGACGCATGCGTATAGCCATCGGAAGGGCCGACGTCAGGTCATTGTGTCTCTCCGCGCGTTTTCCCCGAGGATTAAGAATCATACACGCACATGCATAACTGTACGTTGCGCACATTGACGCACGCACACATACGCATCGTCTACTCTTTCCTCGCCTAATCGGACCAATAACCCCGTGGACGTCGCCGCGTTGTTGCGTGCACACTTTTCTCCGCCGACACGTCTTCGGCGTGTCTTTCTCGAGTGTGACCCATTTATCCGCACGCTTTAGCCGCTGCATCTCGAGAGAAGACTGGAAAAAGATTACCCGACCAGATACGCGCGCCGTTCGGGAAGTCTCTTCGCAACACCGTCTAGATGAAACATCGATTCCTGCCTTGACACGGCAGTGTCGCAGTTTATTCTCGTCGAGAGAATGTATTTTCCGGTTAGGAACGAAATGTGCGGTAACGAGATAGAAGCGTGAGATATAAGGGAAAAGAGACGTATTTATGAGAATCGAGAACAAGGTGAATATCCATATGCAGAAAACTATTGTTTGGATTTTATTATCATTTATAATTACGCGTGCTTTGTAATATTTTATAACTGTAAATTTTCTTGTTGAACACAATTTAGAGTGATATTTTTGCCATTTTCTTCCGAAGCAATAACTAAAAGAGAGAATCATCGGTATTATTATACTCGCTGGCATTGTTAAGAGTTACTTGTCGCGTATTAAAGCTGCGTCTCCGAAGAAGGTCACAGATTGGTCGGCGATGATTAATCACGAACACATTATCTTATCGTGAGTTGAATGCTCCTATCGTTCGCACGTCATCGCTGGCTTCTCCGTTAGCTACATCGCGCGACGAGCGAATTACATTATTCGTCGAGTATTTCAATTAATGTGATACACTTTAACTAATTCGATAAAATCATTTAGCGAGATCGGCTAATGTCACTTTCTCGCACATTCGTGGCGTAAGTTCAGGCAATTGTTTTCTCATTAATGTGTTTTCTAGAAAATTATTTACTTCTATCTTTTATTCGCAGAAAATATTGTATCTAATGAAACGAGTTTGACGGATAAAGATAAACGATGATGAATCTTATTCTTTCTCCGGTACAGTTCATAACGATAATTTTAGGATACAGCGAAGGAAGTGTAGGGATTATATTTTATCGTTGAGATTCTTAATCAATAAAAATAGGAGGACTCTAGCAAATTATTTTTAGAGCTGCAAAGTATGAATCATGAAAGATTGAAAAATTAATTGTTAATTTTCTCGAATACACTTTCAGTTATGTTCGCTCTCTGTTACAATCATCACATCCTGTTGCGAAAGCGAGTTCGTAATCCACATCGCAATGGGGACAGCGTGCGACGTAAGCAAGTACGCGCGCATTACCAAGCCCTTAATCTCGATCTATGCGCAAACGCGTGACAGACAAGCGCGTCACGGCAGAATAGACTTCGTTAAAAAACCGCAACGTCCTTTCCCACTAATCCTCCCCTTCCCTATTACCTTCTTATTTGCCTCTTCCTTTTTACCTTCAAGCCCGTCGATGGCATCATAAGTCTGCGGACAATGAAAACAATGCGCCCGGATGAGTAATCCTCCTTCAAGTACCTCGAAGCTAATTGCGAGATACTGCGAGAACGAGAGAGAGAGAGAGAAAGAAAGATGGGAAGAGTGGAGTACGAAGGTAGAGGGAAAGAGAGAGTTACGCAAGAGTGAGCGAAAAGAGAGATATGTCGGAGAGCGTAGGAGGAATAGGGACAGAACAAACAGTAGGTGACCCACCCGTTTGGTAATACACTGTTAGTCATAAGCATACTTGCCTACTTTGGGAATTCGAATCCGAGTATGGCGTTGGGATCTTGTGTTATCGGCGGAATCGGTAAGCGCGTCGGAGCGGCTAGAGAATCGGCGTCGTACATACCGGGCGCCCGATGCGATTCTCTACTCGGGAATAACGGCATTTCACGGCGAGACGACCGACTACCTACCGCTCTTGGATCGCTGCTGCGGCAATCTCGTAATCCTTTACGCAGACATAACGCTGTTCGCGATGTCCATAGAACATGGTGTATGATCATAAATAATTTCTATGCGAGTGAACATTCTTGCGTCAAAATTATATAGTGACATTATGATTTCTACAAAGTAACAAAAAAAAAAAAAAAAAACCGGATGTCTGTTATGCAATATCAGAATCAGAAATAGCGATTGTGGGAATTTCGTGGTCAGACATTTTGCAAGAATTTCATAATTTTTGTGTGATATATCTTTATAACTTTTAGAACTAAATTTCGCCCATTTTTCCCATTTATTTTTGCCCGAAAATAAAGATTAATTATGTGACTACATGTTAAAAACATGAGTGGCGAGAATACTAAAATACATTGTCCGTCGATACTGGATAAATAATTTAAAAATCAGTTTTGCAGCAGCCACCAAAATTCTGCAATTTTGCAAATTCGAAGTTAATCCGCCGCTTAGTAAATGGTTATTTAAATCATCCCTGCTATTTTTATCCTGATAATACTGTTAAACTTTCAATAAATCTGGTAACCGGCATAGAGTGATTAACTGTATAAGAAATAACGCGTGAGTAATGCATGATACATAATATCGCGAATTCATAATATCAGCCGCCAACTGCGTGCTATTTAAACAGCTGCACCGAGGAATCCTGCGTATGGCCTATAATTAAATGCGCTATTTTTCGCCACGCTAGAATTATCGTACTCTCGATGCATTCTCGAAGATTCTCGATGCTTCGGCGTAACGTTATCGGTGATATTTAACAAAGTCGTTTATGTACGATATCAAGTTCAACATGTAAAAGACTGTCGTAAGGTCTAACTATTAAAAACTGTGACGGGCAACACGATTAATCGATCAATATTCTTGGAACATATTCGTGCATAATTCCAACATTCAACTATTAACTGACATTTATATGTAATTAACAAAAAAAAGTCATTGCGTTAACGTTCATTGTGAAAGTTAAAAAGAGCAATTTGCAAACACGACGCAGGTAGCATCAATTGAATGTATTTATATATTTTCATCGTTTATTGTGTAAATAAATTACATCAGGGGCGTACCTTTTGCGGATGTCGATCAATTTAAACAATGGTTAATCACAACGTGCAAACACATTGTTTCCATTGTACGGCGCGTATACACACGCGTAACGGGTCGCCGCATTGAGAAACCGTTCAATAAATTTCAGCTTCGCGAGGCGTCTCACGAAGAATCGTGGACATTGCGGAAGCTAGCGAAGATAACGCCGGGTCAGATTCTGTAAACACTGTTATCAGCGTATGAGCTGAGTACCACCGAGCCTGCATCGCAATCGCGCGCGATAGGTTGCGAGATTCACATCTACACCTTACGGTTACGCTCATGATCACCAGATCGTAATTACGATTTTTGTCCCACCGCGCGGGTAAACAATAGTGGAGGTGCGATGCGCCTCCTTTCTCGCCGGTGAATCTTTTTTCTCTCTCTTTCCTTTTTTTCCTCTCTTTTGTAAAAAGTTAATATTCTATCTCGCGCACCGAACGGGAATTGGAGTAGAAACGAATCGATAATACGAAGCTTTAACGTTATCACGACGACCTCTGTATCGGTGATTAATGAAATTGTTTGTCGACAATGGAACTTGTTTGCAGACTGAAACGATATTACATTTACAAAGAAGTAGATTTTTAAAAAAAGGTTTTTTTTCTGTACATTTTATAGAAAACAGCGTCAACAGCTGTTGGAAGTAGACAATGGAAAAAGATAGTATTCCTAGTTGAATTCTCTATTTTATTTTGTACGCAATTAAACAAATGCTTATGAAATATTATGTGCGCGTACAAAAATAGCAGTTTCAAGCTATTTTTAACTCCAAATTATATTTGTGATAAAATGCATTCATAGATAGCATTCATCAATAGATTATCTGCATAATTTTCAACGAGAGCCGCATATTTTATATGTCAGAACGTAATTACGTTGTGTCGAATCGACGGAAGCAACATATCAACTCTAAAGTTAATTTTCACATAAAGAACTCGTTGAAATGTTGTAAAACATCGTATTTTACGATGCGGTATAACATTTGTAGTTTCTAACGAAAGAGGGCTTCTTTGCGTCAATCCGTTGAACAACGCTTGAGAAAGAGAGAGAAACATTCGAAGACGATCAAAGTCGCTTAAAAATAGCCTGTGTAGCAGCCGAAAATAAAGGCGCGAGTACCATTCTCGTTCGACAAACGATCTTGTGCGAGACGCACGCGATGCGTTTTACGCATCGCCTGCGCGCGATATATTTGCTTCTCTCTCTTCCTCACAACTTCAAGACTTACTCGTTTCTCTTCGACGATCGACCGCTTTATCTCCTCGAAAGTACGCTACTAGGGAAGCTTCAGAGAGTGCTAAATCATGAGACATATTTTTGGAAAGTTTCAATAATAATGAACCGTCTTATCGCCAAGTGAAAATGCGGGTATTATTGATCGAACGTAATGTACATAATTTGAAATCCAGGTCATATTCTTTGATGAACACAAGAGATTTTACAAGAAATTGTAATAATAATAAAGGCTAGAAATAAAGTTTGATCTCATAAATCTTAAGCACGAAAAGTGATATAAATGTCTATGAAAAGGCTGAATCTTAAATCCAGCATTCATTGTTTATTGTTACGACCGGACGCAACATCCAATGAAATTCAATAGAAAATCAGGATTCATCACTGTCTAAATTCGACAGCCGACAAGTGCAGCATGCACTCTCGATTCTTGCTTCAAGAATTTTTTTCACATTTCACACATATGTACATGTGACTGGCGGTACTAAGAAAAACATGATTGCGTTTCTATATAGCGTAAATTCTTCACACATTTATTTTCGTGATTTTTTACTATCAACTTTCTGTTTATCGAAATCCGATAAACAATTTGCAAGAAAATTTTTCTCGGCCGTATTTGACACACCTTGTTTCCGCTCACCGTTTTCTGTAAAATTTCACTATATAAAAATTTATTTTTTGCTCGAATTTTACTCACTAAGATTCAAAATATTTTCTTCGGGCGCGATCGATTGCTTCCGACAATCATCGTTGATCCCCCGCGGAGCTAATCGCTATAACGGAATTAGTTCGCGTGTGAAAGTGTCGATTGTCGTGTATTGTTTTTCGATGAATTTACGACGTAATGTTAAGCAAAATGTGTGATATTCGTGAGTACGTACGTTTAAGATTACATAATATTCGAGAATGTATGAATCGCGGACGCGATTGTGCGAAATTTGTTAGATGAAAAACGCCGGCCTCATAACCTAAAATCGCGACCATTAAGATTTGTCAGAATATGATAGACGCGATTTTCTTGCTAGTAAGAGTCGTTTGATCCATCGCAGAAGCAAGCGTCACATCAAAATTCAAGTCGAGCCAACTCGACTGTTTTGTATTACACATTATTTTGGCGAATTCGCAACAAACGGTAATGAACGTGCCTGCGGAAGTAATCGCGATAAGAATTTCCGCGGAAATCCCGATTGCGTAATTATACAAAAAAACCAGCTAAATTCAGCATTGGCATTTATTTCAACGTGCGAAAATTTTCTTTCGGGAATAAAAGATTACGAGAATGTGTGGCATTTACTTTTTTTTTTTTTTATTTTTTTTATTTTAATAGAAAGTGTAGTATTTACGCCAGAATTGAGGTTATATTCTCGCAATCACCGTTTGTCTCATCGATCGCGTGTGTGTGAAATGTCAAGAAACTAGGCTATGGATCAGAGAATGGGTGGTGCATGCAAAATGATCTCCGGCTGCCGAGGTTAAACAACAGATCTTCCTAATGCATTAGATGCTGCGGTATACGTCCGATTGCTGTTATGAATGGTGAGTATTAATTTAAAAAATCGTTCTTCTGCGTTTCTTTATATTTTGTGCACGGAAAGAACACTTGCTGAAAGATCTAAAAATTGTGCTGGATACAGATCTGAAAATAAATTTTATTGGACATTCAAAATTTATCAATAGCATTCGATCTTGGATGATGGATCGTCAAAACTTTTTGTTACGATATGAAAAAGATCGAATGTTCTATTGATAAATTTTAAATGCCCAACAAAATTTATTTTCAGATCTGTATCAGGCGCAATTTTTAGATCTTTCAAAGGTGTACTTTTCGTGTGTAAGATGAGAAAACAATGCGCATCTCAATTCTATTAATATATATATATGTTTATCTTCCCTTAATTCCAAAAATTATTATACACAACAATTTTATGACTGCATAGCAGCAAATGTTATTGCAAAGTTCTTGCACTGGTACACCAGCCAGTGTAAAGCTGGCATATTATTTTGTAGAAACATACACATTTCGAATTGTCGAGACAGCCAAATGTTAGCAATGTTGGCAGATTGACATTTTGATCAAATTTACTGTCAATCTGCCAACATTGCTAACATTTGCTTACTGGGTTGCATTCCTCTACAAACAAAAAATTAAATTTTTTAACTAAATAATAAACATAAGTAAAAGAAGTTAGAAATAAAATCTCTGAATATCTCAAGGAATCTTATTAAAAGCCAAATATTGCAATTTTAACATTGCTTCTATTATTACGTTATTTATTTCTTCATATTTTTGACTCATGATATCATTTTACATTGAACGGGCAAATCGACGTACTTGGCGCCGCGGCCTTCGTAATGAATCAGATAAATGATTACCGACTACTCCGTTTACATATTGATATCTATGTCCAATCGCGAAGTATATGCAAAGAAGCGAGGAACAGTGCGAGCCGATTGCATAAGAGGGCTGCTTAATGATAGTTCGATGCGATCTATCATTTCGCTTCAAAACAATGATCGCTCGATTGGCTAACTGTGCAATTATGCTTTTGTAACAACGCGTTAAAGATTAACTTTCACTTCTTTCCGTTCACGTTAAAAGCGAAGTCTTAAGTTAAACCCTTTCGCTACAACATCACTCGACCGTAAAACATTGTCACTGTCACAGCATTCTAAATAGCTTTCTTCTGCTAAAAGCGTATGTTTGTGGTATATCTAATTATCACAGAATAATTTATTCTGTAATTAAAAGTAAAATTTTGTATCACGTGTATATTTTGAAATTGAATATCAATGTTTATGGTCGGCGTATTTATTCTTATAGAATCTATTTATCACGATTTGTTGCGGACGCCGCTCAGATGAAATAGAAACTTATAAATATCACTACGCTTCACGCAGCGTTAACACGCGATTATTAAGCGTGCGAGTACGATTTTAAGAATTAAACAAACATATGGTAACGAAGTGCATACCGAAGTACATAATATACTGGAGCAATTAAGAGTATAAAAAATAAAATTAGCAGTCAGCTGTTGGTTATTGCACATATTTTATAATATATTATATTATGAAAGTTATCATTCTACGAATTTTTATATATTATGTAGAAATATTTGTCATTTAAATACAGTGCACTTCATAATTATATTATATATAATAATTATATATTATATTAAAAATATCGCGTTTTTTTATAGTATTCTATCCGCATTATAATCTTATAAAAAATTTGAATTGTAAAAAAAGAATTTTGAATGTGAACTTTTTATAACTGCTTCGATATGTGCATAATAAATCATTCAATTATTTCCAGAACTCACATAAATTACATAAAGCACAAAACCAAGCATATCGAAAGACTCATCGATATTTTTTACGTATCAATTGCGTCAATACTTATGTAAAGAATGCCAGAAAAAAAAACGTGGTTTTGCATTATAGTCAAATGATATTCAAATTTATCATCTGATAGCGAAGCTTACAGCAAGCGATAATAAATAAATTTTATAAGAATAATCATAACGACCACGAACATTTATATTTTATATACCATTTTAATATTTTATTTTCAATCGAAATTATTCTAAAATATAGAATGATTCATATTTATTTCAATCTTTCACATCCGATTTCTTATTAATTGCATCTTCTAGTTAACACAATATTAATTATATCGTCAATTATCATCATTATATGCGACTATTTTGTAGTTATCACATAACATGTGTGTATCCATATTATATATCATTCTTATCATAAAATTATCACACGCGCTTGTTCTCAGACATGTTAAAAAAAAGTATTAGGTAATTTTCGGCTGAGTATTACAATTTTTATTTGATATAGCGTAACGCGTGCGCTATCTCGTAACGTATATGTTATAAAATAATACAGTTGATATCTTATTCCGACATTTTGTTCTTTAGCCAGGCATTTTCTCGCGTTAAGGCCGTCAAAGTATCAATTGCATAAGTCGACAACAATAAGCTGTAAACCAGTCGAACGGTACGCGCGTGTATCGCGTTCCATCGCGTCGTCGCAGTACAATGATCGACCGGCTCGATCCAGTTTAGGCTTATCGCGCGCTTCACTGTAGAATCACTTCATGTCGTCGCTTTAACGCACACGAATGGACGTTCCGAACTTTGGTTTCGTCGTGACTGTCAATACGATTCTTTCGAAAAACGCTTAATGTTATAAAACTTTACATATACCTGTCAAACGGAAGAAAAACTGACAAGCGTTAAAAACACGACAGACTGTAAGCAAAAAACATTCAGTGACTTTATATCACAATTCTTTATTTGCTTTACAAAAATTCCAAGTATAATATTTACAGATTTTAGAGTGCAAAAGAATTATTAGATATTTGTAATATTCTAAAAGGATCAAATATTAATAATATTGTGAAAGAATGAGATATCTGTAATATTGATACGATAACACGCGTATAGAGAATGCCAATAATTATAACAGTGAATCGACTAAGAATACAACAGATAGATTTCATCGTACAATTTGATGCCGCGCTCACAATCGACCATTGCGCAGTAAAAATTAATTGAACTATATTATTCAACGGCAGATTTGCACCCATAAGCTTTAGCCAGATTTAGCGAACGACTGCGAGATACAATATCACAGTTTGGCTGTATCGATACATAAACAGTGAGTTAGCTCTGCCAGCGTCAAAATGAATAACGCGATGTGTTTTTCGAAAAGCATCTGTATAAAAACAAAACCGGAATTGTCGCTATTGATCGAATCTATTCACTCGGTTTCCTTCGCGGCACACGTCTGGAAAATTATAGCACAGATAACACACGCAGCAGACTTGGGGACTGTTGTGTGGCGGCGAAGATAGCAGGTAATTCTTGCATAATTCTTATGTAAGTCACTGCTGCTACGATGGTATAACCAAGTGTGGAGTATATAATTGCATAAGCGTTAAAATTAATATGTATTACATGTTGTCGTAAATCCTTGGTCATACGCGGAAACCGATGGCTCAAGCGCAGACCGTAAACCTCCTGCGAAGTTCTTAAAAAAAAAAAAAAGTCGACGGTGTGAGGCCGGGCAAGGGTGAGCGAAAGGGGCGGGGAAAGCTCAGGGGAGAGACGGAAAAGCTAGTAAAAGCGAAGAAGAGCGGAGGAAAAGCTAAGAAGAGTCCCGGCTCCCCTACTTGCAAGTCACTGTTTTCATTAGAGATCTTTTTCGAAGCGTATACGTTAGCGGGTTTGCGCGGCGTAAAGGTCGAGCATGATCTCCGAAAAAGTTTACGATGGAAAAATCAAGCTGTCAAGCTGGAGAAAGTAATTCTTTCGGGATTGAACATCTATTTTAAATAATTTCGTCTAATCGGGTCAAACACAATTTTTGGTATTTTTGCAAATATTCAAGTTTTATTAACGCTTCTCGGCTTTCATTTGAATATAATTAATATTTTAATTTAATTTCTTGCTAAAATATAATATTGTGAAAGAATTATCTGTTATATTGCACGTGAAAATTGATGCGCCGTTTAACAAGTAGAAAGAAAGCACGTGCCTGCCGAATTTTAATTCCATTCCTCGCAAGAATGATTATTTGTATGAACCGACAATAGGCGCAAAGAATTGCACGCAATTTCTGTCGAGAGCAGACATCAAAGCAATCTGTTCCGATTTGATTGATTCTCGCGAAGCGATAATTAACAGCGTGGAATTTCGACGGTGGTTCACATCGAATGAACGGGTGCAAAATCTGGCTAACGCACCTATGGCAATTTGGAAGGCCGCGCCGTTGTTCTATAACGTCTAGTCCCTGACCTAACCTATTGGAAAACATGGATCGCGAAGTTATCAGAGCGTGCGCCCGGCTGTTTTGCGAGCACTTACTCACGTTTCGATTTTATAGCAACAACTATAAGCGCCGCGCATTGAGCCGTTCTGCGGTGACTGCGGCAAATCGCGAATTCGACCCTTCCCTCCCGCCCTCTCTCCCTTTACATAAAGAGGACCCTTTCGCCACATTTAACCGTGTTGTGAGTTTTGCTTTTGAAACGCGTCGGAATCTCTAAGGCCGCTTTGGAAATATAATCCGTTTATTTAAGCTGCATATTTCGCGAAAACGCGATAAATTTAGACTTTGAGATTCGCGTGGTTGACGCTTGTGAATTCCGGATGTACCGTTTTCAAAATAAATAGCTCACGTGTCACGAATCGAGGATACTTTGTCGAGAATGCTTTGTGCGACGATCTGGCGTGGCAGAATCAACAGCTAGGGTATGTTGATTTTAAGTACAATGCATGTTTGAGCATTATAGAGTCCGGTTAGATGTATCAAAAGCTAAATATATTTACGCTTCGATGGAAAGTCCGAACGGGGGTATTTATTCATCAATCCTTTTTGTGCGTTAGATTAAAATGCTTTGAATTCATATTTTATCTTTCCGCAATGAGTCCAGCGCAACATTCGCAACACGATTCGTTCGTTAAATGGTTGAAATTATTCACAAACTCGCCGATATAATCGACCATTATTACGTATAATTATCGTGTTTGTTATCACGTATCGTCCAAGTAACTTGTCTGAGCATTTTGTCGTGTCTGGGGAAACACACGAGATATTACAGCTGGTGATAATCATGGCGCTATCTTGTACAAGTGTTTGGATAAGCGGATAATACGGAAACGTTTTGCACGATTTACGATATGTTTTGTAACAGTACTTCGTTAACTGTGCGATATTAATAAGCAAAATATTGCGATATTAGAGACCCTAGTAATAAGCGACGGGGCGATCCGATATTGATGACGCAGGTAAATTTGCTATTATGCGAAATAGCGGTATACATCGTTAAATCTAAAAATGTGCAGTGTCTTCGTGCCTAATTATTTTGACCTGATATCAATTTTAGACCTCTTTCTCTTTGTAGAGAAAATAGTAATATTTTTTAATGCTACAAAAT
The DNA here is from genome assembly GCF_040581485.1 of Linepithema humile. NCBI lineage: Eukaryota > Metazoa > Arthropoda > Insecta > Hymenoptera > Formicidae > Linepithema > Linepithema humile. The sequence goes on along the minus strand of NC_090132.1, from coordinate 24,365,330 downwards.
AGTCGAATTTTATATTCGCGGCCTTTCACAGGTTTTTATATTTCTCCAAATATTTTTATATATAATTATTCTAACATGATATAAAACTTGAAATTTTTTATTTATAAAGAAAATATGAAAAAGATTTTCGCATGAAACAAATGAGTTTTACGTCAGATATTTCTTGTTTTCTTTTGCTTCGCCAAAATGGGAGAAATATGATTTTACATCATCATTACGCGCAACGGTATAAATAGCCGAATAACAAACTGGACATAAGTCAGAATCTAGCGCTTTGTTCGCATATTCATCTTTATTCGAGCATGCAAGGAACGCGAATGCCGTGATATCCTGGATAGAATTCGTATCATACAAATGCCATGGCGTATCATCGACGAGGTTGGCCGCTGTGATCGATCTCCTTGCTCGCTCGTATATACACCGGTTTACACAAGCGTACTAAATTCTGGTACCTATCTACGTTATATATGCCGCGCGCACTCACGGATACCATAATGCGATAATACAATATCAAAGCTAGATAATAATTAACTATAATTTATATATGTCAAAAGTTATGATATGAATATTAGAGCGTGTGAGATAACGGAGCGCGGGCGTATGCAGACAAATGCGCAGGATCTATATTCCGTGGCGTTTTGAATTAATATTTTTATGTTATCGTTACGATTCAAAGGACATTGAGCATGAAATATTTACGCGTTTGGAATATGCGTACGTATGGCGTTGCGCGTATGAAATATTTTATGAGTAGAATGCACTCTATTTTACTATTGCTCTAAACGTAAATATATTACGATTCGCCGTGTAAATAAATACTGGACACGGTGTACAAAGGTATACTTGATAGCAACTGTAGATGCAGATAATGCAGGTTCGATAGTGCATCAACCCGTCAAGCCATCCATGCTAATCGATCTCGTTGGTATTATATACATGTTCGCGTTTACATAACCGACTAGTTTCCACACACACGTCAATAGCGCAATGAATGCAGCCTTGATAACTTTGGAAAAAGAGCTATTGACGCGGAACTTTTAATCATTATTGTACAACTGCAATATTATTACCTGACAAAAAATTACTCAATCATTGATTCATTTAATTTAATAAATATCAAGTTGCTTAAGCTTGCACAGAAATAAAGAGAAAGTGTGAGCTTCATTAATATGATACAAGCAGGACTTACAAAGGTCGTACGTTGCACTGTGAAAATCTTGCGCATGTAAAATATAAAATGTAATATACAGAGCGGAGGAACGATATACAGCTGCATCGACTGACGCAAGATATAATATTTATTGACACGTTCGTAAGATATATTATATTCCCAGAGTAAAAGAATCGTCTTCAGCTCTAGCGAAACAAACTCTAGCGAATCTCAAATTACTGTTAGCAGAAATGTGTGACGAGCTCATTAAGACTTATTGTTAGTGTCAGGACTAACAGCGCAGGAGCACTCGAGCACACACACACACACACACACACACACAGGAGGTTAAGGATCTCTCTTTTCTTTCTTCGATATAAGAGACGAGAAAATGCCTTTCACCGGCCAGCAGCGATAGTTCAATAATCGGATTATTTTGGCGCGGTGCGTAAAACACGCTCGTTACCGGACGACGACGGCGACGGCGACGGCGACGACGTTGTCGACGACGGCGCCGGCAACTTTTCACGGCTAGTCGCGCCGCGTCGGAAGATCGATCAGCATGGGCGGCCCTAAGTTATGGGGTTTCGATATGCTATTACTTAAATCGCTCTATCAATACTATCTTGCATGCTAATGTTTTTCTTTCAAACACAGAATTTCCACTGAAAAACTTGAACTTTTCTGTTTCTGTTATTTTAATCATTTCCATATTTAGTCTTGATAGTGTAATAAATAAATAGAGTAATTATTATTGCAATACGATAGTTACATATTATCATTTTGTTATTAAATTCATATTTATTATCTTTAAGAAATTTTTAGTAACGTTCTTAAGTTAATTAACAATATTTAACACTGCGTTAAATTTTCAGACACAATAAATTCATATTTATTTCTAATTTTCAAGTATACTTTTACGTGAACTTGGCACGAGACACCGTCGTGTCTCTTGATTCTCGGGATGACATTAGATAATACTTTTCGAATGTTACCTAATAAGTCGGCTATATAATAGATTATCTAGAACTCATCATCTCCTCCCTCGCTCACAAATTACACCGTTTCGCATAATCGCACGCGCGACTCTCACGCGCCGAGCGCTCGTCTTTCCCGCGTGTGAATTTCCACGGATGTCCGCGGCGAAAGTCGTGTCGTAGGACGAGAAAGGTAAGGGCCCCACCGCGCAATCCGGCCGAGATCGATTCTCTCCCGGCTGGAATAGTGAAACTTTTTCTCGGTAACGTGCGCGCGCGCGTATCTCCGAGGCATCATTTTTCAACGACGGCGATGATAGTGTTAGTCTCGAAAATTTTACGCACAATACTTCTTCGCGTCCGTGTACATCTCTCGCGTGCAAACGGGAAGAAAATATAATCGAGGGAGGAAATATACATAAATATATAGTGGTGCATACTATCATAATTAAATATACGCGTACGCGACGAGGTATGGCAGGTACTCGCAGGTGAAAAACAGGCGGACAGCATAATGGTGATATCTACGAAACGAGACGCCACTTTATCGATTTGCCTGGAGACGCTGTACAATGCTCCTCGCCTTCCCGAGTCTGGCCCGCGCGCTGGAGATCGGGTTTCGAGGGATCGAACCTCGCGGCGGAGGGACAAGGACCGCCGCCGCGGGACGAAACGTTAGTTCGCCAAGTTTTATAATGGTCACATCGTCGATTCAGAATTTGTTCGGAGAGTTTTAGGTCGCGGACTAACGATCGCACGATTGTAGAAAGCGCCAAAGAAACGGTGGAAATATTATTTTGAATTATTGAATTGCATTAATATGAATTAGTAAGTGTAACGTACAAAAACTGCGATACGAGAAACGAGCTGAAAAGGACGTTAAGCTCATTGCCGTCTCTTTTAATTCTGCAATTGGGTTTTGTGATTTCTGCCTCGAATGTGGCATTGTGAAGTCATCCGAGCTTGTACAATCGCGTAACTTGGTTTGGTCAGATTACGAATAGAATCGGTTTAGTTGTCTGCACAAATATATCTGTATGTACTCGACTATCTTATCACCAGCGACGACACGTAGACGCCAGACGAGATGAAATCGTCCACCGCGCACGTTTACTCATTCCATATTCCTTTTACGAATGAAAACAAAACATTCATGCATAAAAGAAAATTAAAAACAGCCCGGAATGTCAAATCTGAGCAGTGATAAGAGAGTACGTTAATAATCATATGTAAACCTCGCTCATACCAAATTTTGCATGTAAAACTTTATTTAATGTCTTTTGCTCGGCGAGAGCGTTTCCTTATCTATTTTTTCTTGATTATCATAATATTTTAAAACCATCTTTTCTGTTTAAAGAAAGAATACCTATAGAAAATCAAATTTTCTTCTCATTAATGATTAAAATAGCACAATTTATTTGTACGGATTTTAGTTGCAAAATTATAATTTCTGTACACGGCGAAGAAAATATTTGTCTTTTACATACATATTTGTTTATAAATATGATTTTTGGAATATCTGTAATTCGGAAGTGCGTTAAAAAAACTATAGGGCAACGCGTGAAAACATAGGATCACTTAAACTGACAAAGTGCGAGTTGGGGGGCTAAATGTAGTATACTTGAAAGTCCTTCTGAGATTAGAAGAAGCGTTTACTCCCGCGGCGCAAGGCGACAACGTCGAAATCCGGGTTCCATTGAGAACCTTCGGGGCCGCCCCTCGTAAACGCGCGCGAGGGGCCGGAAGGGCGGAGGGGTCCCACGGTGGGAAGGGTCGTCGCCCGAAGGGCCGACGGGAACAGGCGCCGATCGGAACGCAGCGGCTGCTGCTCGTCAACTCCTCTAAACGCGCTTTTCAATATTTACGAATAACCGCGGCCGATTAACCGCGGAAGCACCGGCGTAAGGGACGCGAGGGACAAGGCAGGGAAGGGTTGAATAAACGTTTTCGCTACCGCTCTATTCATTAGAAGAGAAATCGGAATTTTTATGAGTTATCTTTCTGCAGCTGTAAACGCTTACTCACTATGCTTATAACACATTAGCCTTTGGAGAGTGCAAATCTTCACTTATAATATGCAGAAAAAAATTGCACTTTTGTGAATTCTTTCTATGTGACTATAGACATTCTAGAAACACTTCTTATCAATTGATTTATAATCTGCAGTGTTCTTAACAATGATAAAATCAGAATTAAAATCGATAATGCGTGTAGCGATGAATAGCGGTGTAAGGTCGAAGCAATATAATTTCCGAAATAGAAGTTTCGTCAAATCTAATTAATTTTCAAACTTTTGTATTATTATTTCTCAAAAGTATATATATATCTAGCCTTCTCTAAAGTAAAATGTGGATATCTCAGTTTATCGCATACTTCTACAGTAAAGAATTAGAAATAATTTTTTTCTTTAAGTAAGTTAATGCCTGTGTTTGGCGTTATATTAGTTACCTCGATCCCCTTCCCTCTCAATCGTGAAGTGCGCTGTGCAGCGAGCGTCAATAAAGTGCAACGGAGTTGCAGCGCGCAACGAACGTATCGGCCGGCAGTCGAGCCCTCCACTCGTACATACGATGAATAATTTTTCATACGCGCCGGACACAACATTATGCTCCCCGGAGTAACTCCGATTCCGGGATAATCGCCATGCGGCGGTGCTCGGTAAATGCTTCGCGTCGTTTGCAACCATTAAATGCATATACGTCCGATGCGTATACTCCGACGTTTGTTTACGAGAACAATTTTCATTTATTATACAGAGAGTGTCTCGGAGAAACTTCCTTCAGCGGCTGCGTTCCGAGATTACGCGGCATTGATTTTGTCCGAGGCAATATTTCCGGAAGGCGGTCTAATTACGGGGATTTGTGTAATAGATGGTTGTAAGATGACAAAGTCCCCGAAAAAGTGTGCAAATCATTTTTTAAGCGCATCGTGTACAAAAGTAATATTCGTTTTCGATTTATAATTCGCAAATTTCACGCGCGTCCTTATTATTCTGATTTTATTAATTGTAAGGCAATAATTATTCCGGCACTCGACGGTATTGTGCATGTCCTCATTTGCCGTAATTATAAACGTAAAAACTTTGTTACATTGTATCGTGCGGGAAAGCACGGGGAACGAGGTGGAATTTTGCGTACCTCTGGTTACTGTGAAATTTCTGATAAATTGAAAATGGAGTGAATAAAGTTAGCGCGGCGTTAAACGCGTCTTACGCAGCGTTCCGGAAAGGACCGTGTCCTTTACGGGGCCTCAGTCTCTTAACCATTTTCCGACGAAAAATACGTTTTGCCACGCTGCGAAGGTGGAAAGGTGGGAAATTACGAACCGTAGATACGTATACAACTGTGTACAACAGCAACAACAGCAGCAGCAGCAGCAGCAGCCGAGTAGAAAGTAGAAAATTCTGCGTCTCGTGTTTCCTGCGCCGCTTCCGTCTGCATTGTGTTCCGAGGAACTTTGCACTTTCGCGCGGAGGCGGAGGCGGCGTAGCTTAATTGGCGCGCGGACGGAATCCTGGGAGAGCAGCATTGAAAGGAGCGCGCGAGGTCGCGTTAAAATGCTTCACGGACGGACGAACAAATTGGATAAATAGAAGTTTAACGCGCGCGATGCGAATGGTCGTCGCAACTAGCGGATAGAAAAATGTCCGCTGCGAGTCGCCTGACTATGCATATTTATGGAGAACACATATCGAGCGAATGGAATATGCATAGCTGCGGAAACGATATCGACCGTGCTGTATCGGGCAACAGAAATACAAGAGGAACGCGGATTCGCCATGGAAAAATGCGCCGTTTTTCCAAATTACTAGAAATTATTTGAAAACGCGGAAATATTCAATTCCTATTCGACCGCGCCGAGGGAGTCTCGCGTCAGATCGTTTTCGGAAGCAGTTTCGGGCAATATCGAGAAGTGGCATTTTCCCCGGAGTGGCGTTTACCCCGCCGGGTTACCCTATATACATTTATAGAAGAAACGTCGCGTCGGCCGGATTGCACTCGCGTATGATAGGCTCGCTCGCTCGACGCCGCTCGATTTTTTCGGTAGAAATAGGATCGCGAACCGGCAGTGGAAACAGCTGAGACTCTCCTTCATCAAAGAAAAAACCAATTCTCGACAAGCGTCAATGCCGATGTTCGATGTATAGCGATCGGAATATTCGTTACTTCTTTTGGCGGAGAGAGAACGAGAGCGCGAGAGAGAAAGAGCGACAGAAAGAGGGAGAGAAAGAGAGAGAGAGAGACGGTCGATTGGCAGGAATTAAAATATCGAACGTCTCGCAAACACAGAACTGCAGCTGGGCGATTCTGGTAACCGTGCGAGGGAAAGAGTGCGAAATCCGGCGAGAGGAATCGAGACTACACGAAATAGCGTGTATAACCGGTGGCGCGCGTGATAGTGCACGCTCGGCTTTCGGGAATCGAGTTTGAATAGAGTGCCGTGATTATCGACAGTGATTGTTAAGTCTTCGTATCCAACTGTACATATACCGCGAGAATTCAATGATAACGTTCTGTAACGTTGAACAAACGTGATTGTAGAAGCTATACCGGATTTTCTATATCGATATTGCACTGTAATAGCACATCGCCGTGGTTAATATATGAACAATCTATAAAATATACAAAAGTATTAATATTCCCATATATTTCTCTGAAATTACATAAAGCATTTGTATTATTTCTCTCGCTGAAAATGAAAATCTAATAATTTAACGCCGATCACTTCTCTCAATTTTGTCGCATCATTGGCTTTCCGTTTTCGACGAAAGCGTATATCGCTGATTTTTCGTATCCAATTTTTGTAGACTGAGAAGCTTTATTGCTCACTCCGTTATTATTAGCCAAATGTTCAAGCGATTTCAAAATCATTCATGATCCTGAGTGAAACTCGCGAGAGTACAACCATCCACCTTACTTCGACGAGCGGTGCGCGAACATCCCCATCTCTCGTGTCGAGCCCAAAAGCCAATTCCCGACGAGCGAGTCAACGTTGTGCCAAATAACGTGTGTGACAGGAAGGATACTCGCTTCCTTTGGCGCTCGCTCGCAGAGAGCGAAGAGAGGGACGGTCGATCGGTAGGAATTAAAATATCGAGCGTCTCGAGAGCGAAGAGCAGACCGAGTGCAGCACGGAAAGCCGAGCCGCGGCGAGGGCGGCAAGAGGCGAGAAGAGACGGGAGAGAAAGAGAGACGGAGAGAAAGAGAGGGTAGAGTCGAGTTGTGGGTCGTGTCGTACTCGTTGTGCACCGCGCGCTCTCTCGCTCTTTTCGTTCTCTTTCCCGCTCCATCTTTCTCTCTTTCTCTCGTTCCCTTTTGCCGTCCTCGTCACCCTTGTCCCATGGAATCGGCCGGAAAAGAGAGACGAACAGACGGAGAGAGAGAACCGCCTTTTGTTCTGGCTCGTCTACCGTTCTTCCCCGCACGCAGCGATCGTCACGTAGCCACCTCTCGTCTCTTTTACACGCACTTGCACGTGCGAACGAGTGTATGTTGGTGGGTGTGTACGTGTGTGTGTGTGCATCTGTATGTACACGCGCGCGCGCGCGCACGCGTGTGTGTGTGTGTGTTCACCGGCAATCTGCGGACACCCGGTTTCGCCGGGGCGAAGAGAGAGGCGGCCCGATCGATTTTCATCGAGTCTCAAAATTCTCTATGCACATCTCCCCGGAGCGAGGAGCTAACGCCTCGTTGTACATGCTTCCATCTCCCCTTTCTATCTCTTCGTGACGTCTCTAGTAAATTCAGATTGGATTTATTCATTTGCCCGACGAAGGGTTCGGCAGCCGCGTTTGATCGGTCACCGGGTTACGGTAAGGTCACCAAACTCGCCTCGCCGGCTTTTCGGATAGTCGCGCTGCCCACTCGTTATCCTCGAGGCGTTCCGTTTTTTTCAGCGTTAAGTTTTACACCTCTTTACAACCCGAAGTCGAGGAATCTTTGTGCGAAGCTAATTCAGTCTAAAAATTTATCTCTAACTATATGTAATGTGATGTGTAACATATCATAAAAAAAAAAAAATAATATATAACAGAATGAATTGTAGCTTATCATCTATTCCGCGAACTTTCACGTGAAACATTTTTAGAATAGAGAGCAAGATCACTTTCGTAACATTTGTTCTATGATACTGCTAAAGAGATTGCTTTCTCTCGGATTATTTCTCCGAATTCTCATCTGCAGGCAAGTACTTTGAAACGTGTGCTAATCGTTTCTGTTCGAAGTCTCGAAAAGACGGAGGCAGGTTTTGCATTCCTTGCCAGCATCCACCGAGCAATACACTTTGTAATGTATGTCCATTGCTGAGAATCTCCTTGACGTTTTAATTCTGGCTCATCGACCAATCGCGTCCATTCAACGAAACGAAACTTCCGACGCGATACGTATATACGGGAACAAAAGAGAAAAAGAGGGAGCGAGCGAGCGAGAGCCAAGCAACGCGCGTCAGACTTTGGTTCAAGGAACAACTTTGCGCATAGCTTCGCCGGAACGGTATTCAGTGATAGCAGATCCACATTTTATCGCATAGAATTCACGCGGATAAACACGTCGAGCGCTTCCTAACATAGCGCGCGCGTAGTGTCCTTGCGCGAAATAAATCGCTTACGAAATCATTTCAATAATAAAAATCCATTTGTCGTATTTGTACGAAATTTGCTTTAAAGCAAATGGGAAAACAAACACTAATAGCTTTTGATTTAAGAGCAATCGAAAATGTATAAAATGTAACAAATGTATAAAATTGTATTCTTTGTCTTTGTCTCATCGGTTTTATCTATTTCCTTTTTATCTTTTTATTTATTTATTTAGCTTTTAACGGATTTCAATTGACGATAGCGCTTACAAAGGCTAATAAGTATAAATCCTAAATTGACATTTGCATTCGTAAATACGCTATTCAACGATATTCGGTGGCACTTAGCACACTATCAAGGATACGATTTACAGAAGACCACTTCGCCGTCGAGTGCATTTACATTTTGCAGTAAGCCCGCGCCTCCCCTTCAACATTATTCTTAGCATACCCTCGACGGTCATGGCGTTGTCCATGGAGAAAACGATTCCCACAACTAAAGCCCAGAATGCGTAGGCAGAGTCCTATCGCGAAACGATACTCCTCTCGCCCTCGAGAAGAATATTCCACCTCGATCCTTCGACGCTAGTCGACCATTCCCTTTGTATATGTGTATATGTATACATCTCCGTGGTAAGGTGCGCGTTTGTGTGTGCATCGGACGCGAGAGGAAAGACGGGAGGAACGACGAGACGAAGGGCGGTGCGGGATGTAGAGAGGGGTGGAGGGCGGCCGGAGAATATACGGGGGCAGAGAAAAACGCGCGAGTTTAGCTGCGGTGTGGAGAGCGGCCCTCCGTTCGAGGCGCTTTACACACCGGGTATCCCGTAATTGAGCAGACACGAGCCACCGAACGGACGAACCCGCCGTGCCGACGAGGAGAGAGACGGAAAGAGAGAGAAAGAATCCGTTCCACCCGGAGAATCATCCCTATTTCTGGCGTATTGCGGGGTCGGTCTTACGCAGCATCCGGGGACAAATTCCGCGCGGTTTGTTTACCCGGCCACCGAACGAGTACTTCGCCTTGTACGAACGCGCGACAATTAATCGCGTCCAAAACTTGTTTTTGCACATCAGTCCCTTAAGCCTGTGCGTCGAACGCGTCGCTCGATTTTCGCAAATTTCATTCCAACGAATTGGATTGCGCTGTTTTAATTAAATCTGTTATTTCGGAGAAGAGATATACAATATTAAACAAAATTATATTTTCTGTCTATGTGGAAAAAGATAGATTTTCGAAAATTATCTCTCATGTTAGAGAGAATTTAGTTTAAATATTCGATAAACAAATTTTTTCCCTTTTATCTCATGCAAAATGTAGTTTTTAACGTATATTATATATAAAAAAAAAAAATAAAAATCTCGCTCGATTCAAAATTATATAATGCATTTATTTAATTTGAAAGATAATTAAAACATACTTTATCTCCATTCTGTTACGTAATTCGATTATCTGTTACAAAGAAGATATTGAAAATACCACAGATAGAACTGAATTCCATAATAAACTTACTCGTTTTATCTCTGCGGTAGAATTAAAGATTCGACTACTGATGTAAATATCCGAGATACTTACCCCGAAGAGTGATTGCCCCGCTTGTCGCAAATGATAGATAGATAGATCGAAAGTATGAATTTTAGATCGCGCCTTCTCTACGAGATTTATAGTTGCAGATGACGTCGCGCTGCTCGCGCGGGAAGCTTATCGATAATAATTCATGAAGTCGTGCAACTTGTATTGATCAGGCATTTATCCACAATTTCTTTCAACCTTTGGAAGACAAGAATCATGCCTTTGTTACTTATCAAAGCTAACATCTGAATCTACGATTCAGGATTGTTTAAACCAATAATTTAGCTTAATAAATTTTTACACAAATAGCTTAAAATATCAATAATGCTAAATTAATAACGAATACATCATTGTTATTAATACGTCTTACATCGTAAATAAAAAGAATATTTGAACAGAGAGAAAGTATTTCACAAAACACACATAATTTTAACAGACATTATGACAAGAATTTCAACGGGAGAATTCACACACAAAAATATATTGTAAGCAATTTCTATTATTGTTGCCATGGCTATTATTATACTTAAACTACACAGTTGGGTAGTCGTGATGAACGAAATAAATTCGGTATTGTGATGCTAACACTTGACAGCATTTCTTGCCTCTTTTGTAATGGTTGCTCCGTCGTGAGTAAATTATTACTGATTATTTTCTCGCGCGGCGTGCAAACCGATTTGAGAAACTTTTGATAGCTCTCACTTGGTTGAGAAGCAGGCTCGGAACATCAGCCTCGAGCGGTTCCCGAACTTCATAGCACACACTCCAATCTGACAATAAATCCTTCTCAAAAAGCTTCTCGCGAGAAGACGAAGTTGCTACGCTTTTCACGGACGGCGACTGTGATCTTCTAAGAATAAGCGGCGCGCGCGCGCGACTCTGTAGTCCGTGCTTTGACTACATCTCCGTGGGATCCGGCGGGATTGCCGAAGGGTTAAAAGGGTTAAGCAGTCGAGACTGTGCGAGTTAGGGAGGGTCGAACGCGGGCCTTGTCTGGCACAAATTCGCGGAGCGGGACAGCCAAGTTCGCCAAACTTCCACTTACCCGATGTCCAAATATGTGATTGGCGTAAATAATTTATGCTTCCCCGTACTCGTTTATAACTCGGTGATTATAATGCACGTCACTGTACACGATAATTCGTGAAAGTGTGACAGTCCCGAATCTGATTTTGGAAACAAAATTTGAATAAGATTTTATATCGTAATATAATTGTAATATAATTAGAAAGTGCCGTTGGGAATTTGAGAAATAAAGAGAACTATGTGTACTTTATGCGATTGAATTAAAATAAAAAGATATTTTCAAATTTTTTATTCGGAGGAGTGCAGGTTTTCAGAATCTATACACATTACGTAATCCCTTCGGAAATCGACCGCACGTTTGAACTTTAACTCAGAATGATAAAAATCTTTAAATCCATGCCACATTTGTAATTCACGGGCGGATAACTGGAGCGTCAATCGCGAGAGCGTCGCGGCACGCTTTGCGTTTTGCGGCAAACGCCGGGATTTAATATCTCACGAAGGATGGCGGCGTACACACCGTGAGCTATTACACGGCACGAGAGAAAGGAAGTTTACCGTAGAAAACAGCTGGAAAGTTGCGATCGCGACGCAGCCTTCGCTCCGTAACGAAGAGTATCCTGTTATCTCGCGTTACCGAAGAGGTCCGGCGAGATCCTTTTCAAAAGCGCTCCGTGATGGGTTCGATCTCTGCGAATGCCGTGACGCCATGAGGGAGTGTATAACGATATATGGGCTTGTTGCTTTTGAAGCGGTCCGTTCTCTCTCCTCCGCCCGGCGGGCAGGAACATCCCGCTTTGGGTCGATAACTCGCGTGACTCTACGTTACAGAGCACGGGGACGAGGACTCGAGATAAAGTTTCGATACCACGTCGTCGCGATTTTCACAAATCCAGATTTATGCGAATTTCCCGCTCTCTCGGGGAAACGTCGAATAATATCTCGTCAATTAAACACCGCGAGCGATTTCATACGCGAGAGCTGGGAGTTGGTAATAATTGATACGATTAGGAGAAAGTAGGGTAAATGTCTATGACCCTCGTGGCAGTCGGAATACACAATCAGAGACAGGAGTCTTGCAAGATGACTTCAATCGGAAGACTTTTGCACATACGTGTGGTGTTGCGATAAATTTATAGCTATTATAATATTGTTCAATTATGTGTGACAATAGAATTTATTTTTGTCGACACAAATGTGTCCACGTAAAAAATACTAATCGAAAATTTATTTTTAATACTTTTGGGATAAAAATTTCATTAAATAAGTGACTCGATTCGTCTTGATAAAAAAAAGAACAGTAGAAGAAACGAAAGATGTAGGATGGACATTTTTATCGCATGTTGTATACACGTTCGTTCGAGGTGTCTGAAAACAACTTCATCCGCGAAAGAATTAAGATTGTCCACCTGTCGCCGGTTTTCCGGCGCGATGATTCTCGCAAGCGTAGTTCTCGCGCCTATCAGCGATACCGCTCTCGAGAACACTTCCGCTCGATTACGCCTCCGATGCCTGCGATTCGGACTAACAGTCGGCGGCATGGTCGCGCTGCTTTAGAGTCGAGAAATTTGAACCTCGACTTTGCATATATGTACGTGCTATCTCCCTTTCTCCCTCGCCGTCGCGAGACGGTATCGCGGTTATTCAATTTCGCGGCAACGAGATACGCGAGCGCGGCCGAGAAGAAAACGAGTACCGCTACGACACAAGGAGTTCCGACTCGTTTTCCCCTTCGCGCGCGCGATTCACTCCTTTTCCTCCCTGTTCGCCCCGCGTCGCAGGAGGGGGCCCCTATCCCCACGACGGGCGACCACCGCTTGTGCCACCGCACCTTCTGCCGTCGCTACGTAGCCTTCCACTTCCTCGACCGTCCTTCGTGAGTACACTGCAATTTTTCTCGGTTAGCGGGAGGTGGCTAACTCGCGCGTTGGTTCTGTGAGAGACTCAACATCCGAATCGCGCTGTGAGAAAATCCCAACTACGCCCCGTTCTCCTTTCCTCAACTTTTTGCGTTTTCCGTCCGCTCTCGCGCTAATCGACTCTCGTCGGTTTACATAAAATAAATCGTTGTACAATCGATACGAGTAATGCCGAGTCCGATTTTAAAGTCGCTGTAAATAAGATGTAACAATTCGACGTCTCTCGTCTAATCTGGCCCCTTATTTGAGCTTCCGTGTTTCACGGAAATGTTTTATTTGTAAAGACAAAATGCGTTTGCATAATTCGCCACGCGAGTTTCTAACAGCAGTTTGCACAGAAATTCATAAACGCGTTTATACAAAAGCTATTTTAACCGTTGGCAGAGCAAGATTCTAAAAGCTAACGTGTCATTACGAAAAATCTAGACTACAGCCTAACTAACGATAACAACGGAACACGGAACCAATATGACAGTAGAATAGACAGATATTTTTAAGTGGAGGTCTTTTTCAAATCTTGAAAGGAAGATTTCAAAAAACCATTTGTTATGAACGTGACTTTCTATGAGATTCCTTCTTTAATGTCACCGGCATAATATTCTTTTGGCAAGGACCATTCTAAAAAAGTTGTTTGACGAGGAAAAAATGGGAAATTCCTTCGGGAAATTTCTACCTGTGGCTAAAGTAATAAGCTGCTCGTCATTTTTGTCGTCAACCCACGGATTATAGTGTAAAGTATTCGGAAAATATTGAAGGAAACAAATATTTTATGAAAGATGAACAAGGAAGCGCCGAACGTGCGGGGAAACTGCAGCGGAGGCTGAAAGGTAGGATGAGCTCACTTAGGGAGGGAGGGGGAAACGAAAGAGAAGGAACGATGCGCGGTGCAGGCGCGCAAAGTGGAAACCTACTCGGTACTCGTTTGCACGTAGCGGTATTCGCTCGTAGGACTGACTGTACGATGTCCGTTTTAAGTACGACTATGCGAAACATCGAAACGCTGCGTTAGAGCATCGACGTGAGATCGTAACGTCTTGACGTTGATTCTAAATATCCAAAGAGTCGTATGCCATGAATAGCCAAAAGATATAACTAAAGGAGCCAGAATGCAAATATATTTCTGCACCCGAAAAATAATTCATTTATACACATTTCTTTCACAATTATTTTGCGGAATAATTTCTCGTAAATTTCAAAATATTCAGTGAAATGTAGAAAAGTTTTGCGAGGCACTCCGTATTAGAATTTTAGCAGGATCTGTTTAGTTTTGCGAGCGCTTGTCCAAGATAAGTGAGCATGTTTCATTTAGTCTCCAGCTCTTTGGCCAGGTGTATTCTATTTCATCTTGCATCTCGCCTCTCCCCGCCCCGCGAGGCAAATCGAGAAGGTAAGAGATTTCTGTATTCTTAAGATCCGCACTCTCTAAGTTTCTTCGCTGCAGGAGGAAGCGGAGAAATACACGCGCGGGACATCTCGTTGCTAGAGTGCTCTCAACCCTCTCTCGTTCCCCCTCGACTCTCGCCGGATCTCTCATTAAATTATGCTAGATCGTGGGGTAGCGGACAGATTCGGATAACGTTATTCGAACGAATCCGCGTTTCAATAGATTCGATTAACTTCGTAACAGTAATGTCGCATTGAAAAATACTTCAACGTTTCCGCTTTGACATTTCGAAAATGTTTACAGGACACGATGAAAACACTTCACGTACTAAGTTCGTATATATATATATATATATAAAATTTGTTTTCGGAAATTTTTTGTTCGATTTCGAGTGGAGAAGTAATGCAAATTCCACGTTCAGATAAAATTCAGCATCTATAAAACGGAATCGTGCAAGATTCCGCGTCATTAAATTTTTTAAGTTGTATGAGGTTTTCAAACTGCCATTACTGCGGGATTACAGCAAGCGGAAGGTCTGGGCGCTCGTGTAATTTACATCGAGCAGGGGTTATCGGCCGACTTCCTTTTATTTTGTGCCGCTATATCCGGTGACCCAGGTGATCCTTGTATAGTTATCGCTCATATCATCGGCGGTGTATATCGATGTTTTAATAATTTTGTATCTTTCGCTAAATTTTAACTAGACTTCGATTTGAGAATCTTGAAAATTAAAAATCAAGATTTTTAATGTCGAATACTGAAAAATACCGGAAACAGATGGCATTTTGCATTTTTTTTCGATAGAAAAAGAACTGAATTCTAAATTGATTCAGGAACTCATCATTGAAAACTGCAATATTGTCATAAATTCTAGGACATTGCAAAACATAGAGTTAATATAGTAATTTAAATCAAGTTGCTCAATGCTACCGCGAATGAGCTTCGAATAAACCGTGCCGCAGCCAGTGGTTTAATAATAAGCGTACCGAAATTAATTCGGGATGTTAGTTGTAATCCACGCGGTGATCGATAACCGCGCAATAACGATTTGGGAAACCGGATAATCACGAGAAATACTATCCCACACACGACAAATCGTCTATAATAAAATAGAATATTTCGTACAAGATGGAAATAGGATTACGGTAACGAGAACGCAAATTGCTGTAACGAAATAAGGCCAATAGAAAGCTAGCGCACCTGCTGAGTCTGACCTCGCATTTATGAAGGCAAAACATATATATAAAATATCTTTTCCAACATTTCTGTGCGCATTAACAATTACTGCAATTGTTACTATTTAAAAAAAATAAAAAAATAAAAAAACAGCTTTTTCGAAGATTTTTTTACATCACACTGACACTCGCAGTTTTTTTTATCTTTAATTTCCAAAAACGTACGTCAAGTTGTCTACTTAATGCTTCATGATGATGATGATGATGATGATGATGATGATGATGATAATGATGATATTAAGCGCATACGTGTATATGTCGACGCGACATGTAATTTACAATGTATCCCGTTGCGAGCGCATTTTCAGTTTTAATCAAAAGAGCAGCACGCGCAGCGATAATGCGACAGCTACAACGACGACATTTCCTACGCACCGAAAAGTTCATCGGTGAACGCGACACAGGTGTTGGTTAACAAAGTACACCTCCGCGATTTTTTACGCCTACGTACGTGCACGCGCGCTACCGCGGTCACGTGGGTGTCTTCGCTGACGCGTATCCTTTACGCAAACGCAACGCGTATCGCGTAACGTATTCCGCTGCCTTGCCCATTAAGCGGAACGCTCACCCCCACGCGACTTAACGCTTCATTTTAATCCGACCCTTCTCATCCACCCTCGATCGCGAAACACGTACCCGGCCTGTCCTCCCGCTCCGAAATTATTTTCTAACGATAAACAGGCGTCGCTTCCAGTTGGTCAGTTTTATCATAATGTTGCGATAACATTATTTATTTTATTGCGTTCAAAGGTATTGATGTAATAATTATATAGTGCAGTCTTATTAATTTTAAAATAATGTTAATTAATCATTAACATTTGTATTACATTTTCATTACTTTTGTATTGTAGAGTCGAATTTATCTGATATATGAAATATCGGAGAGAGTTAATTTTGCTTGGGAATAAATAAAGAAAAATTGTAACCCAGATTTCGATGATACGCAAAGCTTTTTTCTGTACAAAGCAAACGAATAAATAAATTTCTGCTTTGTGTATTAAAAATATATTACCATTTTGTCAGTCATTTAGTGTCCAATTGTTAATATTATAACGTATTCAATTATAATAATAAGAGAACAAAATCAAACACAAATATTTCTAAATTATTAATTAAAAGCGAAAACTATTTCTCGAAATAAATAAATTCGACACGCTTAATGTATCGCGTGGAAGCAAGCTGTTCTGCGAAAGTGCTTGACGCCGCTGACGCTTATCAATGAATAATTTCGAGTCAGCTGTGGCGGAGGCGCGGTGCTCGTGAACGCGCGCGTCGAAGATAACCCCGTGCAATATGTAAGGCAGCTACGGAGGTATCGGTAGGTAATTTTCATGAAAATGTGCGGAACCTCTTTGACCCTCCGAAACATGCGGGATACACTTTGAATGGTTCGCCGCTCCAGAGCAACAATCAAATACTGGAACATCGAATCGTTGGAGCGTCGACCGCGCGGTGGTCGAGCGCACTAGATACGTTCTCCCTCCTCCACTCTCTCTCTTTCTCTCTCCTCTATTAATCTCCGGAACTCTCTCCGAAAGTCAATAAAAGACTCTTCGAGCGCGCTTCGAGTTTTACGCGCTGTCCTTCTCGATCATAGCTAAAGTATCATTTCACAGTTACGCGATGATACGTCGTATATACTTTTCTTTAGATGCGCGGTTCGAGACTCTGTATTACGACACACACGACAGTGAAATATCTGGATATATTAATACTTGTGATGTAACAACTTGGAAAGTAAAATTTATTTAAATGCACATGGCATTTTGTTTAGATAACAGGACGTTTCGTTTATCATGATCGGATCAGTAGTTTTGAGAAAAGTTATTCAAAGCAGTATTTGTACAGAAAAGATTCTATTTTAGTTATTAAAATAGAACCGGTAATAGAACATCTGTGTATAGTTATGTTAATCGTACCGAATACTTTTACATTCGTTTCTCAGAAGATAAAGATCTGGAGCAATGGTCTATCCGAAGTAAGCCAGTCAGTTTCTCTTTGTGCGAATGTTATCGCGAAAAAATTTCAATCGCGCAGCGGCGATGCGTTCGAATTGGGGGGGGGGGGGGGAGTCTGGCTAATATCGCAACAAGACCGTGGCGTCTCGTTCCGTCCCAAAATAAGTCTCTTTCAGTCGATTATCCGACACGCTCCGCGCGATCGTCGCACGGAATGAAAAAAGATCAATCCGAGGCGGAACGATTCAATTTTGCAACATCCGTATTAACAAAGAAAGCGCATAAAACTTTTAATATAAATCAATCTAGCGAAATACAAGTATTATTTTCCATCGCATCGCTCACTTGTCGCAGTTTGCGTCGAGGAAAAATCGCGTTGTATCTCTCCGTACTGAAGGACGCGTACGGCTTTAAGCGCTGATGGAAGGAGGAGGAGGAGGAGGAGAAGTAGGAGGAGGTAGTAGTGGAGGAGAGCCGTGTGTCTGTATGTACGTGTACACCGATGGTCGTAGTAGGAGAGACCGAAGCATATAGATGGCCCCGAACGCTCGGGTACGGATGGGAAGGAGAACGGAGGAGGAAGGGGTCAGAGCGCGGAGGGGAAAACGACTCGGAACTCGTGTCGTAGCGGTACGACGGCTCGGTCGGGTATCTCCGCGTCGTGGGCCACACGCTCGGCCGGTGTCGGCTCGCATACGCGTACACTCAGTCTGCTCAGTTGTGCTCGGGCCTCGTTTGCGTACGGATGTCAGGTGGATAGGAGCCGAGCGAAGATCGCGTTCGGCGTGTGTGTGCACCTATAGCGGAGACGGAGACGGTCTCGCGCGAGTACATCGAGTTTTCAACGAACACACATATATATATATATACATATATAAATACAAGTTACGTACATCTACTACGCGCGTATATAGACGTGTGTATGTGTGTGTGTTGTACCGCGCGGTTCACGTGTGAGCGATAGCACTGGTTAACGGTAGCGCATCTGACGTTGTCGCCCGCGACGATACACAGTGTGCATTGTATATCTGGTGACATATAGATAGAAATATACATATACGTACATATACTCAGATATACACGCATAATATATATTGCGTGCGGTGGACTTGAAATCTCGTGAACTCGTGTGCTCCGGATTAATTCCGTTAACCGTTAGCGCGCGCGGCTAACCCGCGAGAAGGGGCAACAGAAGCGAAGAGAAGAGAGACATACGGGAGAGAAGCGCGCGGGGGCCAAATAGCAGCGGTGGATCGAGAGGAGTCGCCGTGAGCAGGAAGGAAGAACAAAGAACGGCGACGTGCCACTGCCAGGCCGCGGTGGAAGTGCGGGGGCCTACGTGCGCGAGGACCGTCTTTCGTTCCCCCCTCGTCTCTCTTTAGCTCGATAACTCTCTCTATTTCGCGCTCAAGCTCTCACTCTCACCGCGCTGCGACTACGTGCGAACAACGACAGCAACAACAGCAGCAGCAGTAGCAGCAGCAGCGGGAGTGTTTCGTTTCGTGGTCTCGAGGTAAAGTGATTTTCAATGACGTCATGATAAAAGCGATGACAAGTTGAGCAACCTCCATCCCCACATACGCCGCCGAGCGTTGTCTCCTCCCTTTACTCCCATCCTCGTTCGCGCGCCGAGGGACACCCTTAGCTAATGATCAACCGCGCGATATTACTTTAATGTCTCATACACGATAATGTTTATCCGCAAACGAAGTAGAAGGATCATTTCCTAACTTTCTTATCCTATTAACGTTGATAGCAGAAATTACGATGACGAGGCAATTTTCAAACATTTGATCACGATTGAAGACGGACGTATTTTTTTTTTTTTTTTTTTTTTTTTTCGAAAGATTCTCGTTGATGACGTCGAAGAATCGCTCGCGCGTCTAATCGCGATCTACGCTGACGTATATCGCGCGTACAGCAAACTCTCGGCGCGTCGATGACGTTCGTCGGTTGAATCGCGAGCCGAGCCAAGCGAACCACCTGATCGTGAGCGACAGGCGATCGGGGGATTCCGCCGCGGCCTCTTTCGAGGACGCTCGCTCGCGCTCGCGCGCGCGCGCGCGAAATTTTTCCTGACGAGATATCGCGGCGATATCGCGGGTCGAGACCCCCTCGCAGCTCTCTTGTTACGCTCGGCCTCGCGTCCGAAACTCTCTCGTAGGAATCGTAACTAAATAACTTGGAACGGATTTCGATGCCGTTGCGGGCGTGTGAAAGTCAACACTAATGCGCTTATTTGCGGCGGTTAGCATAAGGCACAAGTCTTTTGTAGTTATAGCTCTCTTTCAGAAGTCGAACAATAGAGCGCAATGGGTGATCTGACTCTTTTTTTTTCTCTCTCTCATCTTCTGGCCGTTACATTTAAAATAGCAGTTTTCGAAATTTTCCACAAACAAGACAAGATATTCTAACATTCTATTCTATCTATAGAATCTATTCTAACATATCTATTCTAACATCTATTCCAACATATTGTATAATAAATAATTTCTGTGTTAATTAGAATAAAATAACGATGTCGATGAAAAGTTTAATCCATTATACTCGATCGAAAGTTTACTTGCTGTTACTACAAAATGTTCCGCTGTCTGCGTCGCGATCTGTTATAAACGCAAACCAATCCCGGACGTGTACGATCGATACGTATCGCTCTCTCGGCGGCGGTTTGGATTGCGATCCGCAATCCGACGAGACCGGCTGCGTGTGTCCGTCGATGAACAACGTAATCCCGGAAATAACGTCTGCCGAAGTTTTCGGCGTGTCAACGAGAGAACGGCGGTCGACACTTTCGCACGGTGTGTCGCGCCCGACACTGTAGATATATCGCTGCGAATATCGGCAATCGCGCGAGCGGAGAGAAACGGGACAATAATGTATTTCCAGCCATATGATACGCCGCGACGTAGCAAAAGTTTGCGTTTGTTAAATTCTTTTTTATCGCAAACAACTTGAAAAGCGTATGCAAGATTCATTCGTTCATTCGTTTTAACGGTAACTAGAATTATATTTTATGAGATTTTTGAGGATTATTTTAAAGGTAACTTGTGAAAGCGGAAACTTCATTGAAAGAAGAATAGGCAACCTTCTGGCACACAGGACCACCGAACAAAATTTTAGGATTTTCCTTGTGTTCGCTACCACACTTTATAAGGCTTAGGAGTGATTATTTAAAGGAAGGAAGCTTAGAAAGGGAATACGTTAGAACAGTAGAGATGCGACTAAGCACTCGGCGCGCAACAATAGATAATAACTCTCTCAACGCTTTTCTCATTTTTCGAGGCATTTCCGCAAGCTCGAAAAGCGCGCGCGATCGTTAGAAAGTTTCTATTGTCGAGCAAGATATTCAGTGTTGTTGAAACATTGAAACGCCCGCCCTCGGCCCTCCGCCTTCCCTATAAAGAGAAATCGATTCTACGAACTAACTTGTTTTAATTTCGCAATACAGACGAGGCGGAGTTAGCTTGACGGCGACGAGTGATTTGGTGGAATTTAACTCTGCGAGAGAGATTCGAGGCAGAGAGAGAGAGCGAGGTAGCCAGGTTCGCTTTTGTGTCGCCTTTGACCCGCCGAGCGCGAAACGCCGGACAAGATATCGCCTCGATATTTAAACGCCGCGGCGGCGAAACGCGGTTTTTGCGTGGCAACGAGCGTAACCCGAGTAAGGGCGCGGCTGGTCAGGTTCTTTGACAGTCGCGAGAAACTCCGACCCGCGCAGGTATTTATTTTGTCGCACAGTATGTATACAGAAAACCCGTTTTCTCTCTCTCTCTCTCTCTCTCTCTCTCTCTCTCTGTCTGAGTGTGTCAGTGCAGGATAAATCTGCAAACGTTCTGCGAACTCGATGCGATATTCGTTCTTTTGGTGAATTTGGCGAATATTTGATGTGCGCGAATATGGGTTAGTCATTCGAGTGGCTGAAATGCACGAAATATTTCTTTCACTTTGCTGATTTACTTATGCGTTAGGATAATTTAAACGACGTAAAAAATGCAAAAGCGTTCCTGCAACGAAGTGGATTTTAATCGTCGTTGCTAAGTGTCTCTTATCATGCACTTTAAACCCGTTTCAAAATATGAGTTTCTCGAAATGGAGGTAGCGTACGAGAGTCTATAGACGAGAGTTTTCACTAATTTTACCAACTTTATTTAAATTCAACCAACTTCCAAGATATGTTGATATACTGCTGTTTTTTCATCGAGCTTAAAAATTATCCAAATTAAGGAGTCGCTTGCAGCGCGAATGGATATCTAAAAAATAGAAGATTAATTAATGCTCAAATCGAGCAATAATAAATGACAATGATGATCGAGAATAGGAATTTAAGGAGCATCCTGAGCGCGAACAAGTTGCGAGCAGCAACTTGGAACAGACATTCCGCGCGTAGAAGCTTCGCTTTTGTTTTCGCTCGCGATTAACATAAAGGCGCGGGAGTTTACTACATTTCGCTCGTTCGACATCGAGTATCGCTGGTCGAAACGGCGTTTTCCGCGCCTCCACTTTCGCACGTACGCACGCAACGCACGATAAATAGACCGGCGGCGTTCGCGATTTATCACGTCCAGTGGGGCTGCTTAGGGGGATGCCATTAAGTGGATTGCACAGTCCGCTATCGATTTTCGCGTTATGCCCGTGGCCCGCGAGCCGCGCCGATCTTTCGTAAATCCATACGCTTCTCTTTCCCCTCGGTGCTCTCGCCCTCCGATGCCGATAAGCCGGCGATAATAAGGTTGATCGGGATGCGAAACGCGACCCTGAAGATCCCTGAATGCGAAGCGCGCGGGCGGCGAGATGCCGCCTCTTCAGCGCGTGAGATATTTTCACATACACGTCGAATACGCTTTGTAAATCTTGAAAAATCTGTCGTGGAAAAGAAAGAGAGAAAAAGAGAGATATCTTTATGAAATGTGTGTCGCACTGGTATTGATTGCGTGAGTAGTCGTTGCCTTGGTATCTGTTGAGTGCTGCTAAGAATAATGATGATAATTTATGGCCGTGTTAAAGTCGCGTTTTCAGCATTGGCTGCATGTGATAAGATTGCATACGACAGGGCAACTCTGCACCGCTTATCGCGAAAAATGATTTTAGGGTCACTTAGTTAGCTTTTAACATTAGAATTTATGAAGTTATTTATCCGTTTATTATCTTGAATATTGAACGATTCTAAAATTTTCTTCGAAAATTTCGCAAGAAAGATCTTTCGCGATAAAAGTGTCCGTCGATGTAAAATTAGCTTTTGTCGTCGAGCACCGAGAATCGAAGATAACTCACGATGTGGACGTCTGCTCGGGAGTCTCCGAGAGTGACTTTCTGATAGCGAGACCTGTCAGCGCATTATTACCGATCTTATCGCGGGACACGCGACGCGCGCGTCGATTCTCCGTGCGGGGGAAGCACGGCCGAGTCAAGGTATCCGGTTATTATCGTGTTTGCTGTCCAAGTTAACCCTGCCACTCGGTACACAAGGCGGAGCTGCCAACTGTGCGAGCTTATTCTCGCGTCGCGTGAAATAGTGGCGATAGCGGATCACGACGGTCGGGGCATTACGAAAACATAAACATACCGGACATTTCTAATCCGGGTGTGGTCGCACCGAGCTCAATTTGTAATTTCCTATGTGTTTTATCACATAATGGTTGCACGCGTCTCGTATACTTTGTCCTTGATGGCACAATGGAATGGCATTCATACACACAAATTCCACTAAAGTGTCAGTCATTAGCAAAAAACTTGGAAAAAATTTATTTATTTGCCTCTGCATAACGCTACAGATATTTTAACAAAGTCACGGATATTCTTTTCATCTCTGGAAAATAGGTTACAGACTCGTTCAAGAGTACCGCATTCTTCTTGGCGTTACGCGGCATTATGTCCGCTTACGCCCAAGGACAATACGCGAGCGCGCAACCATGTTTCGACATTCTTTATGCACAGCCAATGGCGTTGACTAATCCTCATCTGGGCGATTTGTCTGTTTAATCACACAGAAAAAGAGGCATTCCGTTGAAATTATTTTTTATTAAACTTTTGTAACAATCATATTTTTTTAATAAATAAAAATATATAAATTTAGCTACTTTGAGTAAAAAATTACGAGAGAAACGAGAGATCGTTAAAAAAAAAACATCGGAGAATATAAAGCGGAAGTTTAGGGAAAAATATCTTACGTAAAGATGTTCTGCATTGCAAAATATATCTTTTACGCTACTATACAACGGATACATGTTAACGTTACAGCGTCTTCTGCACGTCCAATTTGCTACGTTGTTACATCGGTTACACGGTGGAACGCGTATATTCCAACTTTGACGTCACCCTAACGTAAAGACTCAAATCACTATCGCGACGAGTCGTATCGCGATCGATGCTGGCGGTGCACCTCGTTATTGATTCCCAATACACATAATGTAATCGATGTCGTCGGTATTAACTCTTGGGAACGCGGGAATGTGCTTTGTGCACGAATATCACGAATTCCTAATTTTTCATCGAAAATGGGCGACGCGTTTTCTTTAAAGAAATTTCTCAGTTCGCTATCAAATATACGATAATTTTTATAATATAATAATTTTTTACGAACCATATAAGTGGATGAAAATATTTTTGCAGAAAATATAAGAGCGCGGGATATACAGTCAGCTTTTTAGATAGCGACGTTTTATTACAAATGCGATAACGTTTTCTGTTATCGATACGTAAACGCAGGAAATCGCTTATGTCAGATAAAAGTCGTGATGTGTATCGGACGTCGACTTCCAAACCTTTCTATCGACGATTGTTAAAATCTTGATGGCAAAATTTCCATTTATTATTTTCAGGGAATTTATTCTCAAAGTATGCAACAACAACATTAACGTTTCACGAATGGCGGTGCAACCGACCGTTATCGATATTTTTTCCGATGAAAATCCATTACTTCGTCCAATAAAATTGTTGACGGTAAACGCCGTCGAAAATAGCATGTACACTACGCACGTTCCGCATTCCGACGTTCCTCACTTATGACTATATTAATTATATCGCCCGATGATACTTTCTGCCGGGCGTACGCACGAATAATGTAGGATTCTCAGAGGTGAAAAAACTTTTTTTTTTTTTTTCAATACTATAAAACGAGGTCAGATTCCGCCGGGAAAAGGTAATTATACATACATCACGGTAAAGGAACTTTTTTTTTTCAGGATCGTTTAATTTACAAAGTAATACAACTTTTCGTGATCAAACTTTATTTATAATGTGCACACGATTGCTCGATTACTCTCTTTCCATGTTTAGTCATCGGTAAAAAAAATCAACTTGAACATTTTTGAAGCAAATTACACGGATCCTTGTTTCATTACACTGTCCATTTCGCTGCACGCGCATTACGATGAAACGGACACCGGCGTGTAAACGTACTTCCGGTACTCGAGCCCGCGCGTGAGATATCGCCTTTATACGCATCGACGAACGCGCGTTGGCCTCCCTTTTAAAATCCCACCTCTCAGTTGTTTGCGCGCTCGCGTAATATAACTTAATGCGGAGCGCCGAATTTGGGACGTCAACTCGCGGAACATCGGGCAACTTGGGGTAATTCGAGGTTCAACGTGTTTCTCCGGTGTGTTCGTCCGCGGTCGGAATCCGAATTCGAAAATGGCATCCGGCATCGATCGCCGACCGCCGATGTACACTATCGCTCGAAAGTTGAGACAACTTCGCAGGGGCGTAGCCACCTTGAAGTGAGATTATGCAAAGTACAGCTGTTTGCGGGCTCATTTTAACTTTTCGCAGTATAGAAAGACATCGAGAACGGGGAATGTACCGCGAATAAGTTAGATGGAGCTTAAGGAGAGCAGCAAACAATCGCGCAAATGGAGCACGATCGCGGACGAGTGGCTCGAATATTCCAAATGTTAAGTGATTATTCTTTAATCTATTCAATTTCATAAAATCTGCGTATCGTCCCGTCAATTTTATTATTTAACGCAAACTTTATATTATATACAAACTCGATAATTAAAATTACGCCGATATATTATTTAATATTTGACATTAGTACTTTTTCGTGAATGAAATAAAATGGTATAATCCGAGCGCCGCGACGCTCGCGTTAAAAAAGCGCGCGCGTGTTCCCTGATTAATGCGAAACACATGCATCCGTTCTCATTTGCGGAGCGCCGGACACGATTCTCGGATGAGGAACGCACCGAGCGAGGGGCACTGCTCGCATGCTGGCTTCGCGAGAACGCGAGTTAACCTTCAGGCTCTACTCTCTTCTTCCCTCGGCACGGCCGAGGAAACGAAAACCCGTTAGAAATTGTTCGACGCCGCGCTTGCATGTCCAAGTCGCCGACGACGACGAGTGCGGCCGCCGAGTATACGGAAAATGTCCCGCTATTGACATTTAATAATAAATTTCTCCGATCGATTTTATCACGACGAAAGTGTCAATGAAATGATTTATCGCGTCAGTCATTTACGTCATTCATTCTCATGATTTGCAAATTAAGAAGTCAATTACAGAATATGGAGATGTATATTTTTCTCGCTTCTGTATTTAATTTGCATAACAAATTCTTTAAAAATTCTTGTTTCCTATAATCGAAGCAGAATTATCGAAACAGTTAAATTTTTATTTAGTATCGGAAGATACAGTTATCAATAAATAAGACTTGTTTGTTGACGCTCTTTCCCTTATCTGCGTATAGTTTTATTTACACATCCATAGGTTGGCGAAAAGCGACGATTATTTATTTTCCGTCATTATAGCTATTTTCTCGCCTGCACATTTTCGTTGAGGAAACATCAGCTACAAATTAACCAACGAATTTGCCATTAAACGCGAAGCTGTCGTGACGGCACACCCTATACACGTAAATATATACGTACATACGACGCAGGCGTCTGCGTATAAAGCCTCTCACGGTTCTTGTGTCGTCGAGTTACTCGAAGCGCCCGGCCGGCAAACGCGATGAAAGAAGAACGGCAGTAGCGTGAAAGTAAAGAAAGTGGGCCGCTTGAAGTAGTCTTCAACCTAGAAGCGTCGCGGTTCTCTTCCTTCCGCTTGATGTCGCTCGCCGAAACAATTCGATAACCCTCTGCAATACGACGATTTTATTACGAATTCGTCGTTGTTCGCATTTACCTCAGTTAACTGTCGCCTCGACTTCGAACATTAATCATGTGATGTGAACTAACTCCATTAGTTTTTTGTATTATTATTATTATTATGTCATTATCATGGAAATTCTATGAACCGAAATCTAAATGGATCGCGCGTACACACGTGTATTTATGGAATCGAGATTTTATCATATATATCTATGACGACCGGAAAACCCTGGTTAAATAACTGAAGCAAACATTTTTATGAAGATAACGGAAAGAACGTCAACAAACAAGTCTTATTTATTGATAACTGTATTTTTTCATGCTGAATAAAAATTTAACTGTTCAATAATTTTACTTCGATTATAGAAAACAAGAATTTTTAAAGAATTTGTTATGCAAATTAAATACAGCGCGAGGTTTTTGTAATAATTTGTAATATTTACGGAGATTAATCGGTTTATAAGGTAAATTGTATAAATCAAAAATTATCATAATATTTTAATTTTTTAGAAAAATACAATTTCCTACCTTTTTGCAGATAAAAAAGAAAATTATATAATTCGAAATAAAAGATAAAAAAATAAATAAATATTTTATCCATTTTGATATCGTTTTACGTTTGCAAATTTACAGTTGTTAAAAATAATTACTTCGAAACTTGATATCATCATGATTAAAGCGTTTCGAAGTCCTGACAAAGCGTTTGCGTATAATTAAAGCCGTTTAAATGGCGCCCTCATGCGCGACGCATTATGCGTCGAAGGGTCAAGCATAAAAGACACGCATATGGCGGCTGAAATCCTCCGATTCCACTCGTACGATAAAAGCTAAGGGCTTGCCGCCGATCGCTTGCTTGGCGAAGCGCTTCGCGAGAGGAAAAGACGATCGATCACTGGATTAGGAATTATTTATAGGCTGGCGCGCGGTGCGGCGCGGCTCGGCGCGGCGCAACTAGGCGGTTTGCAACAGCAGTGCGACGGAATTTCGCATCGCTCCTTCGATCGCACGTGTCACTTTTACCAGAGGGCGATCGGCAAACGCACCGATATTCGCACCGATAATCGTAACGCTGGAATGCAAATTAATTGTCGGCCGTCACAAGTTCTAGAAAGTCTTGTCGTCAAGGCGATTGTTATGAGTTTGGAACACGGCCAATATTAACGTCGCGCGTGAACCAGCCGAGGTCGGGAATCGCGCACGTTTGCGATAATCGAGACGCGATTTTGCATGCTGATAACTGGATTATTAAAAGTCATCCTTGTAAGAGTAAAAATTGCAAGTAAAAAAAGTAATTTTCCTGCCGGAGTAAAAACCGTGTCAGACTGCTAGCTGCGATTTTCGTATTCGTACACGGTTCTTTGTCCGGCGCTGATCGGTGTAAACATATCTATTTTGATTGTAGCGTAAATATATTTATGAGAACATCTTGAGGACTTTTGCAAAACATCGTGAGATATTTACAAAGTTAATTCGTAGCTTAATAGTTTGTACTATGCGTCGAAATAGAGATGCGCGCCCCATTTAAACTTTAACGAAACTCGCGAGACGCATTTTTATTCCGGGATCGGATGAATTTTTATGAGCTCACTGACTTGTGATCGATATACGTACACTCGATCGCGGACAGCGCATTTTAATGGACGTGGGTAGCGGACGCAGCAAATAATCTCTCTCTTCTTCTGCCCCCCTCTCTCTCTCTCTCTCTCTCTCTGGGAGATACAAATACATTATAAATGATTTAAAATGTTCATCGAAGCGAAATAAATTAGTATGAAATGAAAATCATGTTACAATAATTTTATCGTCTCCTTTTTTTTCATTTTTTTCGCAATTTACAATTTGGTCGTTCGCTTTCATGGCTTTTGCCGATATTTGCAAAACTGGAGCGAGATATTTGGAGACATCGCGCGTATTATTTGCGCAAGTACTGGTTTCAATGACAAAAGAGGACGAAAACATCTGGTTTGTCGCTGATCACGTAACGCGATCACTAAGTGTTTGGCAATCATTGTTTTGGACTCTCCCGCGAGCAAAATCGTCAGCATTGGATTAGCTGGCATGAATCCATCAAACAAACGATTTGACTTACCAATTTCGGGTTCGTACGTATTAACGAACGAAAAATCACGAAACTCTTCGTTCTCGCGAATATGCACACGGCGGAACTGTGCACGCGGTATTAATAACAGTGATCGTTCCTGCGATGACATCATCACGATCGCGAATGACACTGAACTTGCGGAGGCTTGTCGTTCGTTCTCATTCAGCAGCGTCTTTTGCGCGTCGCGTCGTAAGTCGTCAATATTATGCGAATTTTTATTTCACTTTGATAGCTCGAGTAATTTGCGAATAATAGTGTCGACAAATATTTTGCGAATTGCGAGTGTTTAAAGTTTTGTGCCGCAAGATGTTGCAGTTAAACGTCGTGGTCTTTCGAGCAACGCTTGAAATAGATTGCTGGTATACGTTGTTGCTAAATTACCGTTTCGTCAAAATGGATACCGTTGAAAAAGGCATATAGACGTGTGTTGAGCCCACGATATTGCAAACCGCAGTGCAGTAACGACTAGTCGAGGCTATTCGAGCGCAAAACGTTTTTGGCTTTTCGCGACCGCCAGATCGACTTCGCAAAATCGCGCTCCGCGCGGTGAACGATTCGTGCGCGTCTCGTCGGGGCGCTTATGAGTTTTTGTGTTTCGCGCAACTTTAAATTGCGCCGCGAGGCGAACTTAAACTGCGGAAAAGGCGAAGAGAGCCGATTGCAAAGCAACATTTCCACCAAGTTACACGCCGGCCGAGTGTAGTCGCTGATTAAAAAGCGCATTCGCCCGCCGGAAACTGCATAGCGGACGAGAGAACACGGGGAAAGATCAGTGGCGTCTCCTAGCACGGGCATAAGAGTGCCTCCGAGTTCCAGAGACCCCATTGCGATCGATAAAAAGGTGTTCCGCAGCTTGTTTTATCGCACAGCGTGTTCTTCATCTCATTTATCGCAAATGTGCATCTGACAGAGGCACGTTTTTCGAATTCTTGCGTGACTCGACGGTACGTTTATAAAAATAAAATACGAAGAAAACTAACGAAAGTTCTTAACATTTTCTATAGACTCGAAACCGTTCATGAATTTAACATATGAAACGCGATATCGCACGAAAGCATCGACTCGCGCATACGTAGCGGATATTATAACAAATGCGACTCGTGTAACAATATTTCGCCGAACAGCGCGAATTTATTGATACGAACGCGACTTCTTCCGACAATCCGCAACGCTCGGTGTAAGCCAGCAGTGTTCCGATTTTGTCGGAGCGATTAAGAACGGCAAGATGGAAACGACGCGTGCTTACGCGCGTTGCTGGGAATCCCGAAACTGAGTAATCTGCGATTATGAATTTATGCGCCTATACGAAAGCTTTCGCGCGCGCAACACACATTATTGGCCAACTATAATTCATCGATTTCTCGTCGATAAATTATACATAGTTTATCGAAACTATTCCGCAATCAAAATCCGCAAATTGTTTCAAACAATGAAAATGTCTGCAAATTCCGCGCCACAATACGCTGCCTTATACTGGGCGTCGTACCGGTCGAGGCATTTGCGTTATACGTTTGTGTCCTTATGCAAATCCACGGCCTTTATCTCACGGATATAGGCTCTTCATGCGTCAGTCGCGTGACGCGAAACTGCTGCGCGTACGAAGGATTCGTGCTCACACATGACATATCTCGGACGCACAACCGGGGGGAATATGCTCATATATCCTGCGCGCTGCGAATACTGCCGTTGATAAGATTATGACAAAGGTAATCTTGGCTTCGAGCGTTTTAAGGCGATAATTCGATTTGTAAAAGTCACTCGCGTGCATTTTT
This sequence comes from Linepithema humile, assembly GCF_040581485.1. Classification (NCBI taxonomy): domain Eukaryota; kingdom Metazoa; phylum Arthropoda; class Insecta; order Hymenoptera; family Formicidae; genus Linepithema; species Linepithema humile. Next base: position 24,334,572 of record NC_090132.1, on the reverse strand, counting down.
TACACTCTTTCAGAATTAAACGGCATATTGACGTTAATATTTTGCTAACTTTTAGCGAACATCTTTCTAATTATTTTTATAGAAATTTTTTCTGAATTTTATGATATACAAACGAGAAATAGGTCGCTTCTACGTAGCTGCTTTTTATCGACGAAGGCAATTTTTTGCATATGCAACTTCATAATACTTTCCACGATAATATAGCCCCCGCGAGAATCCGATATTATTTCGTTGACCACGCGCGGCATTTGCAGAGTCATACCCGCGGCCGTAAAGCGGCATTCTAGTCAGCATCCGACCGCAGAAAGACATCTTCATATTCAATCGAGAGTCAGGGAAAACCTTCGCAGTAATCTCAACCACGAGCGCGCGCGCGCGACGACTTACATTTACACACACCTGAGTTCGTTAGGCTCGCACGTGCGCATATTTAATGACGTGATAGCTACCGTCTTTCCGAAGGCGATTAACCTGCTGGCATTTACACACTCTGAGTCATTTCTTTTGTGTCGACGCAATCAGGAAAATTGTATCGCGGCGATAATATTGTTTTACCGTTTAAACTTTCGAATTAAGAAATGACATTTCGCGCTGAGATAAAGATAGAAATTAAACGTTAAACGAAAGGCGAAAAAATTGTTCCGATTGACATTTGTAACGAGCAATAATAAATATGAACGACAATTCAAATAACAGTAAATAATAAACAATAAATATGAAGGGAATAAATTTATAATGATAAATTATTACGAATTAATGGACGAGACAGCGAACGACAAACACGTTTGTTATTGCACTCATATGCTCGAGTACCTTGGAGCTGCCAAGTATCGGCGCGTAATAAGTAATGACGCGTAGTTATCGCGTAGCCTTTGCATTGCGCGACGGGTATTTGAAAAACATGCGGATATGCCGAGACATAATTATCAAGCTTGTTTCGTTAGTTCCGAGTTCAGGAAAACGAGAAGAAAGCTTACACCTAGCGCATTATATAAATTGCGTTTTACGAAACGCCCGCGTTTACACGAATAAAATTTACAAAAGTATACTCGGAACCTAGTTTCTACTTCGAATTCGTGATCTTCGCGCGAAGGAAATGACGAATCGTCTCGTAGAAACGTAGAATTTAGCGCTAAGCAGAAACATGGATTATGAACATGTGGAAGCTGTCCGAGTTAGTTTGGCGTAAAGTATATATGTACATGTGTTCCAGTTTTTCGTTATTCTGAGAAAAAATTTTGAACAGTCTTTTAGGAAATTTATAGTGAAACAAACATAATAGAATAAGCATGACTTTTTTTAAAGCAAAGGGAAGGAAAATAGGTCGTAAGGCGTAAATAAAAAATATACACATAGTAATAAGCTGTACAATAATTTTTTTTTAAATCAATATACCGAATAAATCGATACAGTCGGTCTGGTTGCTCGAGTTACCGTACAAAATTCACGATGACTTTCATTTTGGACAAAAGCGGTCTTTAGTACTACGAGATCCTTAGCCTCGTGTTTGCGGCAGCGTGCGGGAAGGGGATCATTTAACGATGTACTAAACCACGACGCATTCAGTGAGCGCCGACGTAGCGGTGCTGTAAGATGCGTGCGAAGAGGAGAGCGCTCGCTCGCTCGCTCACGCATGCTGCTTGGCTGTAAATTTAGCGCACTGATCTCATTCCGCGGTGAATCCGCTGACGAAAATAGCGGCGGACCGCCACTACTGACGACGCGCTCGCGGTTTCGGAGCGGCGGCTACGCCGCGTCACGTCGCGTGTGCGAGAGGCGCACGCGCCTCGGCGCATTTACCCCTGGAATGTACAACCGTATCGCGGAGGGGGTGAGTTCGCGAACCCACCCCCCGCGGAACCGATCCGTACGAATATCATCCCGTGGGCGGAGGCGCGGCGCGGCGCGACGCGGCACGTAGATCCCGCATAAAGGCCGATGACTCTTTGTTTTGGGAGACCCCCGCGCGCGCGCGCGCGCGCGCGAGTTCGCTTCGACTCGTCGCACCGCGACGCGACGCCCGCTTTTCTGTCACTGACCTTCCGCGAGTGGAACCGCGCGCGGCACGCGATAGAACGATTCTTGTCTGCGCCAGAGCCGCGTGCTCGCTCTGCCTATAGCGATGTCCCGTTAACTGCGACATCGGGGATTAGCGCGTCTTAGTCTTCCCTCTCTTCCTCGAGCGGCGGCACGCTACGATTTTGCGTCCGACATAGATACGTAGACGTAAGATACATGGCAGCTTAAATACAGTTTCCTTTAAACACATTTTGAATTCATTCGTGACGTACTTTCCGTTTTGCGAACCGATCGGTGTCGCAAATAGCGATGATGACATTCGGCCTTGCTTTTGAGAGGATGTTTTTTCCATGTCTTATTTGTCCGAGAATAGCTGAAGAAAATCGATATTTCTTGAAGATTTTATTATAAATTATATCTTGAGAATATTATATAAATAAGGATCGCTGTGGATGTTAATATGCGTAAATGTATTGACAGTTCGACGTAATTGTCACTTGTTTTCGAACTTTTGTCTCTATTAACTTTCGCAATAGTGTCTTTTTTATGACAAAAACAATTGAACAAAAATATAAAATTAATATTTCTCGTCTCTTCTAAAATGTCAAAACATTTTTAATAATAATAGTAAATATTCAGTAATCATTTTTCTTTTTGTGGGATACGCATACACACACATGAGAGCAAACAACGCGTTAAAAAGAAAATCCGAGTGTGTAACGGATGAGAATGAAGCGCTTAAAGACAATAATTGGAGGCGGTCGTCATCAAGTCGCGTGACAAGCCAAGCGAGCATAAAGACACTCTCATGCTGCGTGGCACAGATCCAAAGGCAGTTTTGTGAAGCCTGAAGCGTATTAAAAATACACTACTCGATTTTACGAGCTGTAGCTCTCGCGCTGTATCCCTCTCTCTCTTAGTATCAGCGACAGAAAACACGACTAGATTGGCGACACAAGCGCGCGTTGGAATAATTAGCAACGCATCATAACGATTACGTCACCGTGCATACCGCCGTACACGCGATGACACGCTCTTCGCGGAAATTCGTCGTCCGCTATCGTCATCGCTGACGTCTCATCTGTGTTTTTTTCATTTCTCGAGATTACGCGTGTAATGTCGGTTATTATATAAAATGCTCCAGGCCCGCCGTCACTTCGCCGATGCTCGTATTAAGAAAAATGACAATTCTAAATACCGAGGTATCGATAGTCGCGGAAGAATAATCGAGCGCGATTAGAGCCGTGATAAATTAAATTTTAAAGATGATGGAATCACCGACTTAATCGACGATTAAGCATTAAAGCAAGAATATCTTTTGAAAGAAATATTCATCGAGTATTCATCGAAAGACGTATCCATAACTGATAGATAAATATGCAAGAGTTTCTTATGCGAGTTGTTATGCGAACGCGACATTAGCGCAAGGGATCATTTGTATCGCGGAATTGTATGCACTGTCGAGCTCTAAACGGGGTCAGCGAAGGACGCACGCGGGCGCACACGCAGGCGTGTGACTATAATTTAATGAATGCATGATTTAATTAGCGGTAATGCGCGGCTACGCTCGCGCTCTTGTCACGACATGTTTAACAATCTTGATGAAAATAATAGGAAAAAAGGAAGTTTCATATAAAAATAATATCTTTATATATTTTATATTTCTCGATAGGTGCAGATAATTGATTTTATAATTCAATATTAATGATAATAAGGATGATAGCTCCGATTCATTATAATGGTGGTAAATTTACGCGATACTATTAGAATAATGACCTATTCTTGCTTTCCTAGGGCTGAGAAGGAAAATATTTGATATGAGGGTTTGGAATATAACGAACTTAGCAAACTTTAAACTGGCCAATAGTGTATATCTCGCTTATTAGAACTTGCCTACGTAAAACTTCAACTTTTCGCGAGCGACCGACTAAAATAAGGCAAAACTACTAACTCGTCACGCGTTCAGGCTATACGAGAAAAAAAAAAAGTCCGTGATAATCGATAGAACCTTATCTAAAAAAAATACGAACAACCTTGCATACAGAGTCCGTCATTGAGACATGCAGCGCGTCATGGAATGCGTAGGCGTGTTATTTTCTTCGGAAAATCTATACGAACGCGGAAGATCCAACGATAGTATCGGAAAGCAACGAGATTGAAGGAATCGATACTCATGCGAGCCGCGAGTACGCTGGCTTATAGGAAAAACACGGTATTGCGAAATACATTTGTATCTTTTTTTTCCAATTTATCCAGTCGCTTCGACTTACTTCGTGTGTTTTCGGCATTGCGAAACTCTGCTTAATCACGCGATATCGCGTTTATAAACGCCGACAGATTCCGCTCGTCGAATCGTAAAAGGGTTCCGCGGGGCTTTGTTCCTCCGCGCCCCCCCTCGCGCATAACTTCGTTAATCCATTTTAATGTTTGGCCTCGATGGCCTTTAATCTTTCCGGTACCGGCATGACGGTACAATGAAAAATCTATAACGCCGGAAAGATGAAAATTTTTTGGTTGAAAATGCATGCATGTTTTTTTCCAGCTTTGTAAAAATTATTCAAGATCCGGAATGTGCCTGGAATGTCCCACGGCAATCCACTTAATATCGAAGGGATTAAGCGGCCCGATACACGGAGGATCGTGTTCGATTCCGCACGTCGTTATCCTTGCACGTCGCTGGTTATCTTACGAGCGTGAACGCGTGAAAGAATTGTGCGCGCGCGTGTTATCAACATTACCACCAATTACCGACGTAATTGGCCGTAAATGCCGTAATTGGTGATCATTAATCCGAAGATCTGTCGAGATTCACTGACAATGCTGACAACAATAGCCGGGGAGATACGCGTCCCGTGTAATTTGCCGTACGATCGATTGGGATGCCGATAGGCGGACGAAAAAGCACGCGCCGCACACAAGCACACGCGCCCCGGATTGAAGCGCGGGATAATACGCGAATCGAGCATGTGCTGCTGCCGGGCCGCGCTGTGACTATCGATATGGGTCTGATTGCGCGAGATAGCCTGGCCCCGATATATTCGACTATATGAATACGGCGGGTGTGTATGGACGCGGAATGACTATCGCGCGTTCGTAGAAATGCGATGACACGCGCCGCCAGTCGATGGAATCGAATAAAACGCTCATGGTTATGCTATTGCCGCGCGGGACAAAGAACCCGTTTAACACTTCACCGAAGAATAGAAAATGGATTTGGTTTAACTACCTGCTGCGGATGATTTTTTTCAATTGCGAAGTAATTGAATCAACCCTTTTTAGAAAGGATGATGTTACTTCGAACTCCTGAAAAACATTCGGCGGCGTTAAATTAATCGCGGCCGTGTTAGAGACATTCCACCACCGTATTACTTTATTGTCATCATATTGATATAATCAACGATAAAATGAGACAGGCGGCTGAAATATAACGTCTAGATAAAAAACAAAGTAAATGGAAACTCGATTGCGGCGTACAAAAGCTATAGCGTTCAGAAAATAGCCGCGAGGAATGCTAAATATATCAGTTTTTAGTATGTTCGTCCCGCATCTATGCACGCGTTGTAAGACTGAGCTGAAAATAGAGTTTCAGCGAACTTCGATGAGCGATCTAAAATTCCAGCGACGTTGATAGGACTCGAGCACCCGCGGTTAAGCTTTGTTTCTCAATCTGCATTATCTATAGCTACTCGACTATGACCTAGAAAGAGACAGGGAGTCGCTAACCAGAGTTAGTTAACTCTGTAAAAGTTAAAACAGATCGATAAGAAACTACTCATGGGCTTCCGCAACCTCTTTAACCCGAGAGAGTCCCACGCAGAATCAGAACTTCGGGGCTTAGGACGGAAGCACGTTTCATACACGGCCAATTTTCAGTTTCTATAGCGACTTGGTGTATTATCGACTAATTCCTCCCACCATGTCGGATTTTCGGTTGACTGTACGAGTGGAATCGTTCTGGTACATTACTATGTGTAATCATAATTCCTAATGCTTCCGCATTAATCGTTTCAACCGGCGAGTTGGTTGATTTTTTGCCAATTAGAACGTAAATTGTCACTCAAAGTAATTATTTAATCAGTCATTTTAGAAAGGATGTTACCTCGAAACTTTGGCGTGAAAAATTCATCTAATCGCAGATGAAATTCTCATATTGTTCCGAAGAAGAAACACAAGATTTGCAGTGTATGAAACATCTCGTTTTGTCTCGTTACGACCCTTCCTTTTGTAGCGTATGTAATCGATGGCAGAAAACTTGTGCGGCGTGTTTTTGTTCGTAGTCCAAAGACCTCAGGAACTGGTCGTACCTGTGTTACGCCCTACGAAAATTCGTGGCTTTCTTCGCCGTGTCCCTTTACGTCGGCGGCGGAGAAACACGGGCATGGCAACAAGACGAACGACGTCTCCCGACCAGCTGGTGGAACGCCGGTGACGTCACGAGAGCTTACCTATCTACTGTACTAACGTGCCATAAGCGCATCTCAACCTTCATCGCCGATACACTCTCGCTCGTCGGTTCTCTCTCTCTCCCTCCCTGTGTATACTTCTCCCCTTCTCTACCCCCGTCTCGCTCCGCGCGCCGAGTGCTCGCGCGACTCGACGCATGTACGGCGTGCGTGCATACCTACGTGAGAGCGTGTGGCACGAGACCCGAGCGCACGGTAGAAGTGATTACCTTTGTGCGAGGCTGCAGCCGAAGTGCCACGCTTTGGTGCCGGTGGAATTTCAGATATAATCATCAACGCGGTCACTACAGATGTTTCAGATGTAATTCTGCGCGATGTTGTTTGGAGCGACTGCCGTAGAGCGTGTCGCTGTGCCAGTTGCATGCAATAATCATGACAATGTGACGTAAGAATAGTGCGGTAGATGCAGTTCGAGTAGTAGCGCAAGTGAATTATGTAGGGATGAGGTCGTCGTAGGAGGTGATAATTAATTTACGATCGCTGTAGAGGCTATAGTTAAGTGATACCATATTGTACGATAGAATCTGACACGGTCGTAAAACTTGAACGTCTGTTAGGATAAATAAGATTGTTAGACTGAATTTACATATTTTCTCTTGACGTGTTTTAAATGTGAAAAGAATAACAGAGAGGCCTTGGCTAACACTAATACAAATATCGATATATAAGAAATTCGAATGCATTCAGATATGCCGAACATCATTTCGAGATATGTTGGAATATTTGGACAATTGTTAATCGTTCTTCGCTACCAATGACGACCTTGTGTTCCCGCGTCAATTCACTCGAAGTATAGAAAAGATATCTATTTGACGTCAGCGTACAAGGTTGCTTTTAAAACAGTGAGCGTATAGAGAGAGACGACACGTTCACTTTTCGTACACTCACGCGATTGTTTACAGTAGGGATACGATGGACGAAGAAGGCTACTTTGCTTGGCGATCGCCAGTGAGTATTGGCTCGATCCCATCGCTACGTGTACGCACGAGCGCGCTGGCGCGCGATACGCAAAGGGAAAGAGAGAGAGAGAGCGAGAGAGAGAGGAGAAGCGAAAGGCAGGGGATAGCCGAGTATCGACGACACGGAGTCGATTCAACCCCACCGTCGTCGTCCGATCTCCGTTGCTCTAGTCGGCGGAGGAGACGCGCACTCGAGTGGGGATAACATCTGCTCTTAGCGTGATTGCCGTGTATTGATGTGGCTTTATGGCGCGCGGCGGGCTGCGGGCAACAAAGTAAACGTATGATCCTTAATGTGCCGCGCCGCGAATTTCGAGGCCGTCGCGGCGCGCTGCGTAGCACGCGCTCGCGCTCGCGCTTGCGGAAGGTCGCGCGAGAGGTGTTCCGGATAACCGAACGTTATCCGGAATGGATTGGTCAAGGATCAACGAGTGTTGCTTCGATCGGTTCTTTTACTTCTGCGTAGAAATACGCGAGTCACAATCTCTTTGTGATAATGATACGTACGGCGTATGTTGAAAGACCAAATCTTTGTAAATACACTTTCTCTAAAGTTTACGCAGTGAAATCTTGAAATATATATATATATATATATATATAACGTAAATTATAAGTGCATTGTTGAACGTAAAAGCATGTAGAAAATGTTGTATAACTTTACAGAAAACTGGAAATATGTGTTACAAGTAGAAAACGAGTAGAAAATATCGTGAAACGAGCTCTCTATTCTGCCAATTTCCCTTTTAAAAGAAATGCGCGAATCTCATTAGTTTGCCAGATGATCGCGCAATATATTACTTGCAATTAATCAATTAAGAGCTTAAAAGCACCAGCGATTCTCCGTCTATCGCGCGCGCGCTCTCTCTTCTCGCTCCGAAATAAATATGGATGATTCTGCGTTTTTGCTGCATATTCATGCATCATGCGGATCCTCAACTCTTTGGATGGATCAATCAAACATTGAATCGCCACATTTCTTCAATTCAATAAGCGCTCTTTGTTAAATGCGCTTTATATTAAAATGACGAAGATATAGAAATAAAAAAATATTTGATTTGATTTTTGCATGACTGTTCAAACGGTGAAACAAGAGTAAAGAATTCCCGACGCTCGCTATGATAAGTTCGTAATGTAGGTTTATCGATCTATATCTGGGACGTAGAGAGTTGGTCATCGCTTTTGCGTATCCGCGATACTTGGCTGCCGGTAGCGCACGTAGACCATTCGCGCTGATTCGCGCGACCGTCTCTCCCGCGAATTATATTCGTGGATAACACGGCGAGGTGTTGCGTGAAATGAACGATTCGGAGAAAGTGTTGTGAGCACGATGACGACGGCGGCGACGATGCTCCTTTCACGCGTTCCCGATGTTACTGAACCTCGGCGCGCGACGACGCAATAGCACGCACATTCCGCACCGCGGCGAATTCGAGCGGATGCACGCGGTTCCACCTTCGTTAATTTCTCTAACCTGTTGCGCGATCTCCGTTATTTTTACGGTTACAGCGAGAGCGTAGCCGTTATGTGACGAGAGAGAGTAAATTCTCAGATTTACATACATACATATATATATATATATACACATTATATATATACATATTTTCGTTTCCGGACGTTTCCAAGCGACTGATAAGCGGCGGGAGATACTTACGCCACCGATATGCGGCCACTGAATTGCAATTCAAGGCCGAAATATCGCGCGATGATATTGTTCACAAACAACTGTCTGCAGTATACCGTGCATTGCGTATTTGTTTGCGTCTTTATACGATGAGGAAAGTTGCGCAAATTATTAAGTTGGCTCATGCTCTTTTGAAACTATGTCTTTAACGAATGTTATATATATATATATAAGACATCCTTTCGCATTTAATTAAAAAAAGTTTTTATATTAAACATCTAGATATTTGAAACCGAATTAAAGTGTTGTCAAAACGCTACAATTGTTGTTAAGGGCACGGTATTTTTTACAGAATTCAATTTCTGATAACCTGTTACTGATAATACTTAGCTTTGCGTAGAAGTTACAAAATATTGCAACAGAGACCATATTGTGGTTTATGCAAATTGAAACACTCCGTCACTGACTATACTCCGCGGAACTTTCGTAATCGTTCTTATCGTCGAGTCAATTTCAATGCTTGGCGAGACTAAAGGCGATATCATAACGTGCTTTTTAATGCTTCTCGCCGATGACTCGCACTTTCCTCTTTAGCGCTTTAATCATTAGCTGACGAAGTGGCGTCTCGCGCGGCAAATTGTCCGAAAATGATGGATGTTGAAGGAATCTTGAGGGAACAGGGAGAAGTTACTCTTACCTCTTCTCTCGACATAGTTAGCGTGAGACTCGAGAAAACAGGCATGCGGCCTCGCATTAGCTCATAATAATATCGTGCGGATCGCGCGGAAAAAAATCCTTTTGTGCAACGCTCAGGCATTCACTCTAAATTGAAATGTCTTCTCTTTTGAATTTTTATTTCTTTATTACTTATTTATTATGTGATAACAGCAATATAATGACTTCGCTGACACAGATGTTGTTTCGGTATGTGCTTACGAAATCATTACGATCGCATTCAACATTTTTATTTCCGCAAACCGCTTCTTGTCGTATTTGCGGTTTCGGCAATTATCCGGAATTGTTGTTCCTTCTTTGTCAGACTAATACTAAATCTACACAAAAGTCTGTCGCCGCCCCGTTCTAAATACGAGCGATTTTTTTCCAGCGCGTCGACGTCTTCGCTCATTGCGGCTACGAGAGAAAGTCGTTCGAATGGTCACGGCCTATTTAGCCGCACAACTCCGCACAAGCTCGACGCGTGCGCTCTCTAAATCGAGAGAATAGCGGAATCCATCGCGATAGCATTATTTCTTCGCGAGGAGAGATGGAAGCGACGGTATGTCGCTGAATAATAATTCAATCTGGAGTGAAAAGAAACTCGTGCCAGAGAATTTTGGAATTTTTGAAAATTCCATTAAATAATTTTAATAATTTTAAATACCCCCGCGAATTGAAAACCATACAAGTGCCTTAATCACGGACAACTTCGGCGAATGATTCTAGCGGATTCGAAAATTCAGGAAATATACGTGAAGACGACGACGAGTCGTCTTTTTCGCCGTAAGCGGGACTGGTTGAACATGTAGAATGCAATACCGTTCGTTTTGCGAGCAGTTACCATTTTTCCGCTCTTTTCCCGGTTACTCTCCAACGCTTCCTCGCTCTCCTCGCGAGCGAAAGACGCGCCATCCATTTCCGTGGGAGTCTTGCTGCTACCCGCGCGCGCGGGGACGACGGCGAAAATTCTTATCGCGGCGGGGCCGATATATCGATTGCTCGCGTTCCCACGCGAAAGGAAGCCCTCGCGCGACTAAGGGGGGAATATCTGAAGCAAAACGCCGCCTCGACGATCGCGACGTACGTTTTATTTACTCCGGAATAGTTAGAGCTCTTATTTATACATTCACGCGCAAACTTCGTCGCAAGAAATTGCGACAGCCGCAGAGGTGTTGCATCAAAGTACGTCGTCGTGGCGAGTTAGGAAAGATTCGTTTCTTTTATCGCTCGGCTACGAGTGAAAGTCCTTGCGTGCAATTAACGAACCCGCTGGAATCCCCGTCTACAATCAGAACTGATTAAATCACTGTTTGGTCTAGTGTGAATTCATGCAGTTATATATACAGTCTTTTCTGTTTACGAACGAAGAATTCAACTTGTACGGCTTCTCGGGTTTTTAATCTGCAACAATGTGGAACAAAATTGCAAGGACATAAATAAATGTTCGAAGTGACTGAATGTATAAAATTGTTGGGAATCGCTTTTTTGTCCTCAACGGGAAATTTACATACAATTACAATCTTGCGCAAGATTAAGTATAACTTCCGTAGTACAAGATAAATAGGCTATACAGTTGCAAATATAGAGTGAAATGGATGCAGCGCGTTTAATCAAGGCATCGATTCAACCCTTTGCGCTCAAACGAATAGATTTGCTACGCAAACGAATGCGTCTGCTTAACGTCAGGGTCACGCTTCCCTCGCTTGTACGTCTGCATTTAATATAGTACTTCATAAAACAAATAATTTCCGCGGTTTAAAAGCGATAAATTCTATGCATAAAATATTCAACGTTTCGAACACTGAAAGCATCGCGAGTCACGTAATCTCGAACGAAATATTCGGGATGATGTAAAATCAGTTGTCAGCGTAAAAAAAAAATAAACAAAGATGAAATAACATTTGAGAAAAGAATTATACGTCATAGAGAAAGATCGGATTTTTCACAGCGTGTGAATCTCGTGTAAACCACTTTCTTTACATTTTTCTCCGAAAACAAAGTAATCGATATGTGCATTTACCCTAAAGGGATAACCCGCGTATCGATCTTTACGATGGAGAATAAAGTTTTATGAAGAACCACGCCGCGGGTCTCTGTTCTGAACGCGTGCATCAGTTGCTTTACGACGCATTTGAAACACGATATTGAACCCGCTGGTTAATAAACCCGCGAGCCATCCAATGTGCTCGTACGAGCGTACACTCATTATACGGGATGCCCCGGTATTATCGCTGCTACCATCACACACTCTCCTCTTGCCTTAAAAAGATACCTAAAAATAGAAATTAGAGACGAGAAAACATAATTTTTCATGTAATTTTGATTTACAACAAATAGATGGTTTTTGAAGAAAAATATATCGCTAAACGTATGACGGGTTTTTCCTTTAAATAATTAACATTGATAACGACGGGAGTGATTCGATATTGCTTTGTAATAAACCGATCGAGTAAGCAATGTGATATTCAATAGCCCTAAGAAATAAAATTCTTATTTGTTTATTCAGTCAGAAGTGCTTGATGGTTTAGATAGACGCATAGATTTTTGACTTGTGAACTTTAAATATTGATGTTTAAAAAAAAAAAAAAAAAAAAAAAAAACTGCGTCTGCAAAGTACTCGATGCACTTTAAAATTCCAAATAATTTCATATGCATCGCATATGATTTTCTTATCGCACATATGTTGTTCTACAGACAGAATTCCATTCTTATCGTTCTCCATCCTTGGTCTGGGAAACATTCATTTAGAGAACGAGCACAATAATAGAGAATTCGACTACGCTGAGTTTGATATGGGTTTCGCTCACAGTCGAAAGAAAGAAGCGCTGATGGGAGACACGACGCCAACGTCGCGCTCTCCGGTTCACCGTCCGCGCGGGATATATTTATAAGCACGCGCGCGGCCGAGCGCGATTTCTTTTTATCCGCTGCATTCCTTCCAAGGCTCCGGCGGAGAACGGATCGGGCAACGGGCCGTCGTCATGGCCGTTCGTTCGTTCGTTCGTTCGTTCGTTCGTTCCCGCGTGTTGTATCCGCGCCGCGAGAACGCTTTCTACCTCCCTCATTCTCTCTTTCTCTCCCGCTCGCTCTCGCGAGCCTCTCTCGTTCAATATGGCACCGCCCGCTACCGCCGCCGCCGCTGCCGACGTTTTGGACGTCTCTCGTTTCGGCGAAATATCGATAGCGTACGTCGACCGAACGTACGCTCGAATAATGCTCACGAATTATGAGTTACCACCCTGCACTACGTCCGTTATGCGATTATCCGAGTTATCCGGAGCATACGTAATGTGGCTATTGACTGGTGCGTTTCGGGAGCGCAAAGTGCAGCCAGAACGCGGAACATCCTGTTCTCGTTGAGATTTTACTAAATTAACCCAATTATTATTGAGCTTTTTTCAAGTACAATGGATTTTCGAGTAATCTGAGCAAAGATAGCCCATTGTACATAATTGATCAATTGACAATTAATCATATAAATTAACACAATTAAATATCAAATTGATATCAATTAAAGAATAATTCATTAGGTGCTAATCGTGAAATAAAGACTTTTCTTAATCCTGAAGAAGATCTTGCAAAAATCGCAATTATTAAAATTAAATGTAATTATATTTCTTATCGTAATATACATTCTTCGTAATTTATACAAGTTTCTATCTCGGTAAAATTTTACGCAAACACCCGGTATAGTGGCGCAAACGTATTCGCAGTGAGAAACATCGTTTACAGTTGTGCAGCGATCGAAGCTCGTATTGTGGTCGGATGGTTTTAGGGGGGTAGTTCGCCCCATTGCTGCCGCTTTCAAATAGTCGTGACTGAACCGACATTGTTACTAAATCGCCATTAACTTTTGGCAAGTATTACGACCGGACTGTTATTTATAGCACGAGTAACTGCACAGAGATATTGTTTAAAACAAGTCAATTATTTTACGGCGTAAATTATAAAAAATATCCCAATGTCGCATTTTTTATTAAATTTCGATGGGAACAGGATTATTCGAAAATGTATTTAACGTGTATTGTATTTTTTTTTTTTTTTTTTTGTTTTGTTTTGTTTTGTTTTGTTACGTAATAAACAATATGTGGATAGCGATATGCAATATATTCTGAAATGCTAATTAATTAACATACCATTTCTTTGAGAGATTAATAATTGATTATCGACGCCGTTTATATACTATTGTACTCTTCTGATGACCTAATATTAAGATCGCGCGTGCACAAGGGAATCTAAATTTAGCTCCGAGCTTCGTTTAATTGCCAAAGACTGCGCGACAATGACATAATATCCAGCGCGTGACGATGTGCTTCTGTCTTGATGAAACCTCGTTAAAAAGTCGCATTTTTTCACGGAATCTTGAGCAATATCATTTTATATGTCGCGTCATAATCTATACACGCGATAATTTTGCGCAAGAGATATCGAAAAGTAGTTACTCATAAGCTCGCGTAAATCGATTTTTTTTTTTATTATTACCCTTATGATTAATCAGAATTAATGATAAGCATCGTAAAAATTATAGCAATATAATATTATCAAAATTTACTTAATGCTGTTTGATTAAAATTCGATATCCCGTTTATTTGCCTATCAACTAATGCAATCTGTTTGTTCACAAATTTCGCGTTATCATAATTATCGGGTATAATTCAAAATGATATCCATATTTAATTAGAACGAGGAAGATTTCTGACTTTTTCCAGTATTTATGGATAAATTAAAATATTACGTTGAAAATTTGTTTTCGAAACTTTTTATTTCGCATACACTTTTGCAAGGTCAATTAATTCTAGAAATTGTGCCATTTTATCAGTCTCCTTAAATTTGAGAGCTCGGCATCCTTTTACCTACCGCATCAAGACGGTGTGTAACGTTAAAGCCTTTCGCTCTCGCGAGATTAACAGCGACAACGACGACGAAGAGTGCACGCGAGGCCGGCAAGTACAACGACAATGTGTTAGCGTATGTAAATAAACGACGAGAGAAGGAGGAAGTTGGGAGGGACGATGGTCGCGAAGGGAAAGGGTGAAGAACCCGGGGGGGGAGGTGAAGGGACGCGCGAGCCAGCGACTGCAAGGCGGACTTCGCGCGTCGAGTTAGGTAACGCGTATCCATGGCGGTTTTTCCTTCGCAGAGAAAGTTAGTCTAGGCGCACCTCGAGCGTAAAATCGCTTCTCGTCGTACAGCGCGTCTCCCTTTCTCTCTTCTCTCCTCGTCTCTCTTCCTCCTCCTCCTCTTCCTCTCTCTCTCTCTCTCTCTCTCTCTCTCTCTCTCTCTCTCTCTCTCATTGTCGCACAACTGTCTGCCAAAAATCCTTCTTAGTTTGCTTAGTGCTGTTACTTTACGTCACGCGAGAGTACAGAATTTCTGCATTAATCGGCTCTTTCGAAAGTTATTTTGCATCACTCTCTTATAGATCGAGAATGTATGATGCTTTGTGATCTTTTTTTTTAATAAAAGTTAATTCGTATTACAATGTATGTAATAATTGTAAGATTTAACTTCTTTTCGTACGTTATTCAGCACTTGATATATTATTTTTATTTACGATCTAAAATTACCTTGGTGATATTGTTCTAAAACAGAGGACTCCTTTTTCTTTATGTTACTTTCTCTCACTCTCGCTCTATTTTTTGTAGCGACAAATTAAGTAACTCTTCAGCGATGAAGATTGCGCGCGTAATAACACTTCGACACGTTCCCAATATATATAAAATGCTTAATTGTTTTTTTTATTTTTGTTCTTTTCTTCCGCCCGCCAATCGAATGTTATTCTGATTCGTGAGATTTTGATTATCCTTCGAGTGATTAAAACGGCCTATGATTTATTTAACTGTATACATACTTCGAATTTCTATTTGCCGTTTCTAACAATTTCAAACGCTCAAATCATTAATATTAATTTTTCAATAAAATAATAAATTAATGACACGGTAAATTCAATGTATAGATTTGTTTTGCTAATGTTTTATTAATTAATATATAATTATATTAAATGAAATTAACATATACGGTTAATAATATTACGAATACGAATAGATGGAAGAATGAAGCGATGTGTTTAAAGTCTTGTGTTTCGAATTTCAATGGAAAATTTTTATATTATATAAACCATATTTTTTTCGTAATTGAGCATTCGTTACGTTACAATTTTTATTTCGAGCCTACTCATCGCCAGGGAGAATGTAAATTTCTCGCAAGTATAAAGACTTTACGTAAACATCCATTCCGCTTGAGAGCGAGCGACTTTTGTGGAATGGCTGACGATCGTTTTCGAATTGAAGAAAAAAAACGATCGCAGCGACGAGATCGCGGGTCACTGTCATTCTTCGAGGGTGAATTCGAGATCACGGGGGGATACGAGCCTTTTTACTCTGACACGCACGATCGGTTTAGCAACAAGTGTCGCCGAATTCTTTCGACGCGACTTACTTCGCGCGACGACGACGACCTTGCGAGCGTGCGAGCAAGTACTTCACGCGTCATCTTCCAGCCGTACGGCGAATTCTCGTTTTCCCAACAATGATTTCCGGGTGCATGTATGATTCAAGCGATTATTCGCAGAAATAATTACTCCCGACTTTGCGTGACAGATCGGAAAATCCGTCGCGACGCGCACGATGCGGGCACCAAATTTTAAATTAAATTCTAAAAATTAATTAATGCTTGCAATGTAACATGCGTCTGTTCTGTCACGTCGTTGAAATAAAATCGATCTTCGGTGGCGATCGCACGGGTTTTAATTGACTCCCCAGAGGTGTTGTGTGCAGCGTTGCGCGCGATTGATTGAGCGGAGGATCTTCAACAAAAAAATAGATAACGATGACTACCGGTCAATTTCGTCGACCGATGAATCAACAATTTTCACGTGAGAGCGCAGGATCGATCGGAGATTGGGAATTAGCGAAGATCGGGTGTGGTTTCGAGTGTTGCATTTCATGCGCGCGTTACATACTCTCGTGGAAAGCCGGAAATGGTCCTGCGACCGGTCGGAAGCGACTTCCATGGTGGTTTAAAGTATTCGCCCACGAAAACGTTTCACGGAAATAAACGGCACAGCCCTCGATAAAGAGAAAATGGAGCTCACGAGAAGGACATTTCTCTTTTAATATTAAAGACGAGGCGGCGATAAGACTGCATGGAAAATGTGCGAATGTAGCAGCACGTACGATAGCGAAATAAAAATTGCTGTCGGCAAGCATGATTGAACAGCAACGTGTACATGTATATTTTTATTTTATTCTATTTATACTGGAAAAATGTAGAAACGAAATACTTTAAATCACAATTCACGGTAATCGATAAAATTTTAGTTAATTCCCTTCAGAATTGGAGCGTGAACTTTTATAGAAAATTTAGGAAAGCAGATTTGAATATTAGTGCACGGTGCTAAAATATACGTGAGAAATACTTTTCTATAAATATATCTTGCCTTTAATATTAAAGATTCAATTCGAATCTTGAATATGCTTTGCCGCATCAATACTAACATTATAAAAATATGTTGAAAGATGAATGACTTTGTAACTTTGGTATTATTTTTAATATTATTATTCCTCAAAAAGGAGGTAATTGGATTAGAAATCGGATCGTTCCAACGGAATCGAACGGAGAAAACCTCTAACCGTAATAATGAGCGACAATTTTTCCGCGACCGTTAGTGCGCGATTTCGCAAAGTTGCGCAGCGATCCGCGAAACAATCTGATGTATCGCCGTCATCGTCATCGTCGATTATGAGACACCGCGATAGCGGTACGTGCGTAATTTTTCCCCTTCCGACGAAGCGGACGGCCGGGATTTATTTGCGCGCCGCGACGGAAAGACGGAAGCGCGCCGTGTGTAACTGGGTCAGTCGCGGACGAGAACGACGACGTCGGCGACGACGATAGGGGAAAAGAAAAAGAGACCTCTCGTCCATTATCGGCGTGTAGTACGCGAGCACGGTATACGTGAGTGCGTAAGCGCGTACTTGCGTACCGCTAACCTGTCCCCCATAAACCGCTTGCGTGTGTTTTACCGTCTTCGCGTATACCGTTAGAGAGACAAAAATGCTCTCTCCGTTCCGTGTAATAACTATAAATGTATTCGCACCGTAAAAAGAATTTTTACCGAGCAATAAATACCGTAAACGATACATTACGACCATTAAAAACTGTTTACTCCTATAAAATGTATAGAATTACGTTCGGGAATATTCACGAGTTTGCAAAATGCAAATACGCGTTATAAATAATATATTATTGCGCGCTGAAATTGTTTACTCAATAGGATACGGAATACTGCGGAACCGATGTCGTCTCTTCCATTACAAATTACAGTGTAGCTTGCCGAAATTTTTTTTCTAATCAGGAGACGTCGCGTCGTGTAGCGATTTATTATCGAGTCATTAAACAAAATACCATGTCCAGTTTGTTTAGTTTCTAATTTCCTAGTCCATTTATGATTATACAAATATGCTGATAATTTTAGATAATTCTGTGTGATAAATTCTTAACTAGACCTAAGGAAAAGATAATGCTCTCTCACAAGTGATTCTCTGTACCCTAAAAAATTTCTCATTCGGTTTCGAACCACGAAAGCGTTAAGAACTTAACTATGTGGGAGATGTTTGACGATCTCTGTGTGTAAAATATTATTTTCACATATCGAAAAGTTTATAAAGTATCTTAGCTTGTAATAATAATATTAATTGCAATTTATAATAGGATAATTCTTCTCTTGTTGCAGACGCTAAAATGAGATTGGAGGAGGATCTGGTAATTCGTAGGACTCGACCCACAATGATTTCCGCCAAGTATCGCGCCCGCGAGGAACGCCGCCGTCTGCTCAAGATCTCTGCCGGCAAATTGAGGAGAATCGAGGATCCCGAGGCAAGCTTGTGCCGATCGGTGCTCATAAATAACGCGGTGCGACGGCTGCAACGTGAAAATCGGGACGAGAAGACGCGGCATTACGGTGCATTTCCAATAGTGTCATCGTACATGGACGAGACTAGCAAAGAGAACAGCATCGCTGGCAACCTCATTGCCGACGTGGACGAGGACGCGTCCTCCAGAAAAAGGTGCGTATCGAACCAAATTTTAATTTCAATCGATCATCGATGATGATCAACGTCATCAATTTAGCAAATTCGATTTTCGATGATCGGAGAATTCGTCGTTACATTACAACTTGAAACAAATTTTGTAGAAATTTATATGATATAATATCTGTGTTTATCTATTATATTATTATAACATTTTAATATTAAAACTTATAATATTAAGATTTCTAAAATTGACTATTTTTCGACGCGTTACATTATTTTTTGCCTTTTAAATCCAACACTCGTCGTAACACTATTGAACTAGATTTGTAAAGTTACAATATTATTCGCGCTCATAGCAATGATTACAGTCGATTCTGGTTAATTAAAACACATCGGGCCGTATCATTTTGGCCCAATTAAGCGGTCAATTATCCGAAGTTTGATTTTAAAATAAAATAAAAATAAAAAAGTTAATTTAGCATTTTACAAAGCTATGACTTATTTAGTCAAACAAATTGAATAAGAACAAAATTTAATATAATATATTTTTCACGTGCTTCCACTTTCCTATGTTGTTGTTTCATTCTGTTATTATCACAAGAACGATAGCTCCCGTTTTATCTCTATTCGAAATAACATAGCAAACTGAATAGCAGCACGGCATGTAAACATGCGATTAGTGTTATCCACCGTTATAATTTTTCTAGGTGATGAACCCACAAACCCTGAATGAAGCGTTTTCCCGTGTGTGTGACGGTGTCCCAATTATACGGCGTGTTGTTCCAAATAAGCGAAGAAAAGACTTATCATTTTATCTATCGGGATTTATTTTTGGAGATTTGTCCCAAAAATAAACAGCTGCCTCAATTAACCGGCAGTCCAATTAACCAATGGCCCAATTAACTGGAATCAACTGTATTTTATAATCAGTCTAAAATTTTTCGGAAGATTTCTCGCGCTCCACTTCCGCACTGCTATATGATAAAATAATTGTGACGTCTTATTACTAAACATAGATTGGCCGACGACTCGAGGAACGACGGACTCAGTTCCAAGCGGCAGAGGCACGACGATCTCGATCTGCAGGACGACGTATTCAGCGATTTTTACATTTTGCCGCCGACGCCGCGCTTGCTCTCGCACATCGACGAGATTCAGCCGGAACCGGAAGCGTCGCATCACAGCAACAATCACCACCTGGGCTTCCCGGAGGACCGTCTGGGCGGCGGCGTGGTTGACGTGCGATCAGACAGCGGCATCAGCAACACAAACAACTCGTCTAATACGACGACGACCAACGACAGTAACACAAGCTGCCACTCTGTGCTTTTCCCCGGGGATCTCGATGATGCGAACGCACAGCTCTCGAGACCGGGCACCGACCTGATGGAAGTGGCCGATGTGGTCGATCCCGATCGGCTCTGCGACTTCGCCAGGTTCGCCGACTCGGCGAAAACGCTGGAGGAGCGATTGGCCGAGCTGCAGTCGCTGGACGAGCATTTTGACCTTACCAAGTTCGAGCGCAACAACAACCAGAGCTGCGGCCGCGCCTTCCATGACATACAGACCTTCCACAGCTTGGTGCCAGGTCTGGAAACCTAGACGGCAATTGCATTGTGTTCTATGACGCCGCCGCTGGACGTAAACAGCGACGGAGGAGACGGGGGCGACATAAACGACTTCGTGTCGTAGAGTCATTCGACGCGAACAGATGAACCTTAAAAGCGCGCGATGCAGGTGTGTGTGTGTTATATCGTCGAGTCGAGTCGAGTGTCGACAGTGGCTGATGCGATGCCCAGCCCGTACCGGAGACCATCCGTCTGTCTCCGATGCCGCGGGCAAAACTCGCGAAATGGACAAAGCGGACATTAGAAAAGTGCTCGAAAGGATTTACTACCGTGGGCAAACGGATGGGCAAAATTTGTCTCAGGCGCGCGCTGTTTATTAACACTGAAAAATCGCGGCAATCAAATGTCTCCATGTGCAGAAAAGAGAAAACTTTCTTTTTTTTCAAATAAGAAATTTTTTAAATCATTCTAAAGTTAAAAAAAATTATAGAAAATTCAGAAATATTCGAGTCTCATCGGTGAAAAAGCTGCAAAGATTTCAGCGTTAAAATGGGATGAAAATCTCATCTGCGGTTCCAGTGTTAATCACATTTCATGCATTCGTTATGCGTGCGTTAATAACAAAGTAACGTGAACTACGAGTTAGAATTGCAATTGAAAGTTTCATTTCAATTTACCGTAATTATTTCTCAATTCTATTCACATCCATAAACTAAATTTTAAATTATGTTTTGAAATCTTGAAATTTATAAAAGTACAAATTACAAGTTATTATATATTACATAGAGGAGGATGCGACTCGGAATAACATGTAATAAACCATCATAATATATGTATGGTATCTCGGTCGAATCATCGCCTACGAGCATGACTCACGCTGGTAATAATCTACTTACGACATTGAGTCAATGTTCAACGCGTAGCCACGAGATACCTAATAATACAGCGAACGCACACCGCTCTTTAATCGGCCTTTCTATTTAGCAATAAGTAAAAATATTTTTCTTTAGTTCCAGTGGCACATACGTCATACAAAGACGCGACCAACAATTACGCCGCGCAAGAATATATCAACAGTTTGACTAAATTATTGCATCATTCACACATTTGTTCAATATGCTACTTTGAATGTTATATCGGGAATAGATATTTACTGCTTGATTTTTTTTATACTGGCATGCGTAATTGCTGGCTTCACTCTTTGGATGCCGCGCTTGATCTATTTATACGTCGTCGGCAATATTAAATCTATTTAAAGTCGATAGCAGATAGACGACAGATTTCAACTCACTTTACATGCAATCATTCTCTTTCCTTATAATTATTTCTTTTTTATCGCAATTATTTCCTTCTCAGATAGAATAATTATAAATAAATTTAGTTTTTTTATGTATATATATATATATTTAGTTCTAATTCTAATCTCTTGAATCCGCCATCGTTGACGCCGCTAATGGCGATTTCATATGCACGGCCATGGTTCAAGTGTTCATGTATTCGCCAGCGTCCTCCGTGTTGTCCGCCCAACCTTGCCCGCGGCTAAATCGCCGTCGAAGCACCTTGCAGCACCGAAGCGTTATGGAGACACGTGCCTACGTACGGTACTCTGTCGACGGGGAATTCATCCGGCACCGATGCGACCTTCGGCATGACAGGCGCGTACACACGAAGCGCGAGTATATATACGCATTGTTTGTACATATACAGATAGATTTTTAAGAGCACGTTAAGAATATAGGATGAATTATATTGAGAAACAACATGCCGGTAGAACTATGAACGCGTGCGAAAAGCAGCTTTAGTCGCCGGCAAAGTCTGAAACTTTAAAAGCGTTTCGAACGTCGAACTCGGCGCGAAGTTTCTCGGTTTTGTTGCTTTAGACATTGCTGAAGGTAAATGCGATGTCATCGCGACCCTCTTTCGCCGCTGTTTTATTGGGAGACGCACGAAACGCTTGTAAACACGTGTCTCTGACGTTTCAAATCCCGTTAAACGATCTTTCTGCGCGATTTTATAGTCTAGGAATTATAGAGCGGGAAGAGTCGCGCGGAAAATCTACAATTATACGACTGTAGTTTTCACGGCAAATGCAAAAGCGACTTCTTCCCCGCGAGCTGCGTTCGAGAGCATTACTCTACAGCGAATCCTTCCCGATTAGCCATAAAGGAAATTTACTCCTTCGCAATGCTCATGTGGAAACAAAAAAAATTTCATATTCTTAATAATAATATTAATCTCGTCGCTTTGAGATGTGAGCGAGATGTTTTTCAAAGGCTAATGCGGGGCGATTCAGTCCAGAGAATGTCCTCCGAACGTCATTTTATATGCGCGACAGAAAGACACGCTACCGTGTAACGCCACGACAAGCCTTAGCTATTGTACGTTATTGTATCAGTTTTTTGTTAATGATATTTCTTTATGTTCGAGAGGAGTAGACGCCGTAGCGAGCAATAGCTATACTCCCCTACTGGTGGTTTCCTCCTTTTATGCTATCATTCTGTACATATACGTATTATCGAATGAAACAAAAGAAAATATCACGGAATTCGGTGTCTTCGGCATTTTATTGCGGAATCAAAATTCGAGCGTGGGAGGAAAACCCCGATTTCCTATATTCCATGAATCGATAATGCCAAATTTGCATCCTCCGAGCATTTTAGTGAAACATAACGAACGCAATTATGCATTAATAATTATAAATTATTTTTCGATCGCTGCACAAATCAGTCGCGATTGGTCACGAGATTCTTCTCGTTTCCTTAGAACGTTTTATTTGTTAGAGCAGGACTTTCGCGATAAATGCAAAGCTCCTATTCGAGAAGCGACAATCAAGTTTAATAAATGCAAGAACTTTGTTCACGCGTAAAAATATTTTATTATTTTATTATCAACACGAATAGATGAATCATCTTGAATTTGAAATCACGTTGTTAATCTTGTTTTACTCTTGGCATTTCTTGAAGTTTCTTCTTTATTTTATTCAAATTAAACTCACCTATGATTTAACTATATGTTAAGAGAGTGTTTATTACGTTACAAACATTATGTTGTACATACTACATATCGTATATTGTTTGAAGATAATTAAATCGTCATGTCGAGCGGCCAAGTATTTCTACGAGCTCTTCACGGATTCTGTGTAGTGCAATATCTTCATTCCTCTTGTATTTGCGTTTCTCCGTGATGGATTTTTATTGGCAATTTCTATATTATTTAGAAACTGCCGCGGTTCTATATTTGTTAAATCACTTTTTGTTCGTCCCGTACGAATGTGTACAAGTTACATATATTTTTGCGTTACGTCTCTAATGTTACAAAATTATACAAACCAACGAACGTGGTACTATATGAAATATGTTTCCAAGTAAATCAATGTATTCAAAATGACGCGCAAAAAAAATCCAACAATTGCCCACATTTACTGGTCCGTTGGCATGCAATTCTTTTTTTAATTTATTTATCCCTCACAAAAGTGCTAAAAGGAATTGGATAATGTTTCGGAATGATTTGTGTCTCCCATATACATGTCGCTTCTGCCGTCGACTTATAGATATCTTTTTATTAAGTTCGGAGAAACTTCTGTAGAGGAATTTTTCTGTTTCTCGGATAAAGAACAACGCGTGTTAAAATCCTTCCAGCGCAAAGTGGCGATCGTCGAAAAAATTGAATTTAAATTCCTTCAACGGTACTATTTACAAATTTTTTGAAGGTGTTGTGAACCTATGTCGATTAGGAAATGATTCGCGAATTAAATAAATGTTTTCGCGACGTAGTACAACTAACGTTAAGCATTGTTTTCGATAATATTCTTAATCGAAAAAATTCTCGATCGAAAGAGTTGGTGGAAACAAAAAAAAAAAGCAGAGGAAACACTATGTGGGCTAAGACAATTCCGTGGCAAACGTCTGGACGCAAATGCACAGATAGATCCAAACTTCCTTCGAACGCCTGGGCCAGAATTTTTCTGAGAACGATGTGTGCGATGCACGTATGGGTGGCGGAATCCACGTGTATATCCCTCCCGACGCTTGATATACGTCGCAAAAGAAACGGCTCAGCGCGTTTACTTGTAAATAGTCGCCTTAGCACTATTAAGATAATTAGCTATGTATAAAGTTTCATACGTTGTTTAGGTTTTTAGTACTAGTTATATCCGAGATCAGTTACCAATTATATGAACAAATTGCAAATAAACTGCAGAAAAACAACAATCGCTGTGTACAAATTTCTTTGTTTCCTCTCATCTTAGAATTAGACGGAAAAGACGCATGCGCGCAGAGAGAAAGACAAATTGACATAGCACTTGATATTATACATTATTTATTTGTCGTTACATAATATCATATACATTATGTAAATCGCAGTGGCAGTGGTAATGAAATGGGATGCTGCACACTTTGGTGGTGGTTTTTTTGTTCTTTTTATTTATTTTTTTTTTTATTGAGACTTGCGAATATATATATATACAAAGGAGATGGAGAAACTAATTATAATAACTATTACACTTAAAAACTAAATAAACAAAGGATTATCATGCTAGCGTTAACGTGTATTAATATTAATTTAAATAACATAATAGTTGTAACACAAATGTGTGTATGTGTCTGTGTTTGTGTGTGTGTGTACACATGTATGTGTGTATGTATTGTGTATATGATGAGCATGGACGCATCAAGACCGAACAAGCATCCGAGAAGAAGGCACCGGGAGTTCGTCTGCCTCCCCCTCATCCTGTTTCGTCTCAACACTCGGTGCGCCCCTCCGCCTCCACCATCCCCCTTGAAGATCATTTACTCGCATCGATAGGACCTTCCGATATTTTCCTGCCATCGCCTCTTTTTTCTCGACCAACAATCGACGCTGCTGACCGGATAAAAGGATTTCTCTCAAAAAGCGGAAGTCGTCCGCTCGCCACGATTATTGCTTCGACATCCCCGTCGTCCGTGATAGTCCTTGTTCAGCCGACCGGGAAGTGATAATAACTCTCTCTCGTCTCTCAGGGATCGATATACCGGATGTCAACTGCGATGGATTTTTATCGCGTGCGCGACGTTTATAATCCGCTCTTATATCACACTCATAATGACAACGATACCACGCATTAACTCGCGTAGAATTGAACATAAAGGATACACACAAATGTT
Organism: Linepithema humile; assembly: GCF_040581485.1. NCBI lineage: Eukaryota > Metazoa > Arthropoda > Insecta > Hymenoptera > Formicidae > Linepithema > Linepithema humile. Next base: position 24,309,046 of record NC_090132.1, on the reverse strand, counting down.
GTGTAACTCGTGTAACACGCAAGGACACAAGAGCGTCGCGCGACGGTGAATCTTATTATTTAAAATAATCTTAATTGAAAAACGCAACAATGAATATTGATCGCGTGTTGGGAGATAACAGATCTCCGTCCTAACGCAATCGCTAGATCTCAATTAGCGAATTATTTATATATATAATAGCGATCGAATCGACTCCGGTGGATCTATCCCTGTGATCTGCGCTTTGGTCACGCGGTTTTAAACATCAAACCGTCTCCTCAAATCGGAGTGTGACAACCCCTTTGAAGAATCATTGAACGAACGGCATCGGCCGCGAACGATCGAAACGACGCACTCGTCGTGCTCGCGAAAACACACTCGAGTCCCGCGCATAAGAATTCCCGTTCCGTGTTACAAATTGTGCGTTACGTCTGCACGGTGTGATCCGCGTACACCGTGAGACTTCACTTTAGCCTAGACGCGATTCTAGACCGAAGTCGTGCATAGTATAATTAAAAGAACCGAAGAGAGTCGGAAATTGTCGGCATTCTCGACCGCACAGTCATCGGACCGCGCCACCAAGTTGACGCATCGCTCGGTCATGTCTTGTTCAATCACTTAATCGCCCGTGCAGGGTTTCAAACCGTACAATTAATAATTCATTTATTAAGGTACCTGACACGAATATATATATAGACCCGATCCTTTATGGGCACCCCGCATTCCCCAGGTCTGAATATTTTGGCTCCACAGCATGAAATATCACTTGTGGTCACATTTCTTTTCTTAGGTGTCCAAAATATCCGAAATTTTTTTATTAAAAGAAAGAATTTCCCTCAAGACTGTATTGTTCATGTCAGATACTCGATCGGAAAAATAAAGGATTAAGAGAGCAATATTGATTTAAACGATTTTAAATTCAAGAACTGAAAAAACCTAAATTTTGAAAAGTTAATTGAAGCTGTAATTTCTCAAATAAATAGACCAGCGTTGCGTTCAACATTTCGATGTCGCAATCAAATTTCCGATCCCGATTCGATTTTCGCAGTGACCTTCTGAACACATTTCTAAGGTCTAAACAGAGAATTTCAGGAAGAAAGGCGCACGCGGAGACGGGAATGCGTTTTCACGATTCGTCGATCGCATCGGACGCGACTTTCTCCGCTTTTTTTTTTAATTTTCATCGGGGAAACTTTTGCGAGACGAGAGACAAGAGTGACGAACCGCGTGTTTTGTCGTTCGGCCTCTAAAAACGTAATAAAACGTCTCGGCCTGACCCGTCTAAATCTAAGTGCGCGATTATTGCTTCTGTTTCGCTTCGATTGCGCGCAGCGGTTTTTGTTTCCTCATTTTTTATTCTTTTTCTCACGGTGCTAATAAAATATCGCCTCCGCGAGAGGCGAGATATCACCTTCCTGAAAAATATTCTCGCACTATTCGTTCACGCACACGCAAAGAACATCGAAACATTTTGCGCGACGCGACGCTGTTTTTTTTTTCTCTATTTTCCATCACAATCACTTTTGCACTCTCATTTTTCACTACCCTCAAAATCCGCTCGTTGCCAAGGCCGCGATATTTTCTTTCGTTTCACTTTCTTCGCGACAAAGGGCGAATTTTTTTTTCCTAAATAAGGTCGTAATACCACTACATCGCTGTAACAAGTATTATCTCTCACAACTATTAACTTAAAAAACTGCTCGAGTGAAACCTTAGACCATTGTCAAAGGTTCACATCGGGTTCATTTTATTATTATCTCGTATTAAAGCTCAACGTCCCAGTGCTAGGTCAGCTGGCTTTTTTCTCTTCAGCCTTCTTACACCGGTCTCCTCAAGTAGTCGCAATGCCTCGAAATTTTTGTGACAAGGGCGAAATAAAAAGAAAAAGAAGCCGCGCATATAAGAAATGTATCCTTGCGTACGCATCGTCAAAACGATTGTCAGTCACGAATCGATTAACTTTCATATCCGGATTAGTCACGCTCGATACTCCTCGTCGCCAAAAAAGTGAAACGGTCAATTGACGACGAGTGGATGAAGTTGTTGCTATCGTGAACACATGATACATTCACATTACACGTGTTGTGGCTTTTTTTTTTAACGTGTCAGTCACATTTGAGCAAACTCGTTTCATTTTTTTGCAATACTGCAAATAATTTTCTTTTGCGGAAAAAAAACGAACCAAAATGCAATTAATAATGTTATGAATAATACGTAATTTTAATTTTGTCCCTAATCCTAATAAGATTTGCATATATATACAGTTCTTTATCTCACTCATCGATCATCACTAACAGTCCCTCTTTACCCTTTAAGTTATTACAAACGTTTGCATTTCATCCTGATATGATTTATGCAATGAAAAATCGGACTAATCCAAGCTTCCGTAGCAGTATCTTCATCCACTCGCATTTTCACAACTTTTCATCGCAAGGGTGAGATTACCCTCCGACATCCTCGGGGAGGACGCTTGTTGACTCTTAGGATCCATGATACCAATCAGGTTTACGTCGATATTAATTAAGTTCTAGCGCAATTGAGATCGAGTAAACGCAACTAATGCTGTCATCTCGCTTAAATGGAGAAGGGAAATTTATTTCACTGCCATTCGTATGAAAGAAGATTCGAAGTGCAAGTTCCATTTATCTTTTGCGCAGAGAGAGAAAGAGAGATTATTGTCAAAAATTTTAAAAGCACTTATTTTATGACGAATTAGAAGATCGTTACACCTCCTACTTTTTTTCTTACCAATAATCTTTTATGAGAAATAAAAAATGAAAATAAATAATTTCCGACGCGTATAATTCACATCTTATCACAATGATGATCATCACTGATTGATGTTGATGTGATCGGTCTCCAAGAGTCAATATCGTCCGTTCGACGTGCGTTTTACGATAATTACAATTTCTGCCGCCAGAAAAATAGAATTCTTAAAACTTAAACTCAGTTCTCGTTCGTTCGCGATCCGCAAACTCTTCCCTTCCTCATCGCATCACACACACGTATGCACACGTGGTGAACGCCGTACCGTGGAGTGTGCCATGAAGATACAAAAACAAAAATGCACGCAGCACGCGATTGGCATATAAATGGAGTGAATCGATGTTGCCAAAGTATTGTCGACGTAAATGAGAAACTTAGAACTTAGAAACTTACAATTAATAAAATGTGCGAAGTTTCATGAAATTTTTGCGAAAAAAGATTCTTATAAATTATCATAAATAGATCGGTTTTTAGATACATTATTTGCGGCACGCTCCACATAACGGCTGTTTGCGATTTGAGGAATACATCATCGTACATCGATTTAACAATACTTATATTCATCAATCACTATATCGCCAGTGATCTGCCTTGTTTCTTTAGTTCAATATACATATATTTATATATATAGATATATCAAAAATATCCTTAGTAAAATAAAGCATTTATATGTATAACGTACCGACAAGTACTTTTTTTATATTATAGTATTATGTATGTCTATACTATTATATATATCATATTTATAGATTTTTTTTATTTATAACGCAGTGTTATATATAGTCAATATACATATAATACCTATGCCTTCATTCGTGCATTCGCGCGCATACGCGTACGTTTAAATTGTTGTTGCATTTGTTATTTATTTTTTGTGTATGTTTGTGTGTGTGTGTATTATGTGTAATGTGTCTGAATATACAAATGTATGCGGCGTCCATACGTTTAGTTGCCGCGTGAATATTTAAACGATAAAACGCGTACTTTATTTCGCGTAACTTGTATATATATACATTTCCTCAACTTTTTAAAAGAATATATATACATTTCATCAAGGAGAAATCATATTTTTGTTGCAAGATTCTCTCGCATAGAATTGTATTGCAATATGTTTTGCAAGAAACTTTATGATTTTGCGACGATTAGAACTGCTATTGTCTCACTTTGATTAATAAACGGATGACACCACAGAGGAGTAGTGAAAAACAATACGTTTCAAAATAGCGTATTAGAGACTCGTTTACATATTATGTTAAATAAGGAAGTTTTACTGTAAATATAGTTAGGACAATAAAATAGTTCTCATGTGTATTTGCTAGATTTGCAAAAGATTAAATATTTTGAGAAATTCCATAACAATAATAATGCATAATAAAATTTTAATTCACATGCCAACAAACATTTTTCTATGATCCAAGTAAGTAAAAATACATAAAATTTAACACATCCTCTTGTCTTTATTTTGTATTTCTATTCTTATTGAACAATGTTCAAGTATTATGTATGAAAATGTATAAAACAACTGCGACAGTAATAATCCGAATAATAATTTATAGCAATAATGACAAAATTTCTTATATAAAATTTTCCATAAAAAATATAAACTATTTTTCTTATTAAAATTTTACACGATTTAAAGAAAATATTATGCAAACATAACTCTTTCTCTCTCTCTATATATATATAAGAGCAAATCTCACATGATAAGGATATAAAAATTAATATAAATTAATATACAATCTGCCGTTAACAAGTGATATTTTAGATGTGGGACACCCTGAGTATCTCTAAGCAGATAGTCACGCATTTTGATTTTCACATGCACAACTATAATAAGATATAGGAGCAACAATCACACTCTCTACACTGTTCTATATTTCAAGAAACCTTTTACATCTGGTTCGTATGAGTTTCTCAAATTTTATTTATTAGCTTGGAATAAAATCGAAACTGTTTAGAATTAATTTATTATATATATATTATATATATATTATATATATTATATATATATGTTTTATATATCTGTGTATTCCTATATTTTTATTTCCGAGGTAAACATATTTATTTTCAGATAAAAATATGATTATTCTGAAATAACAAATAAACTCTAAATAGTCTTGATTTAAAATGTCAGGATAAATAAAATTTAAGTTTCAAATTCATCCGAATCACGTAGGTTCGAAATACCGAAAAGCCGGAAAATATGAATATTGTTTGAATCGAATACCTGAAAAATCGAAACACATTATTATCCGCGTGAAGGTATAGTTCTGACATATTATATGATCGCTTCGAAGCATTGTTCGCTGTTTCTTGCGCAACCACGAATGAAAGGTTTCCTGCCAGCAGTGCGGAGAGAATCTTGCATATGTGTAACAGGAACGTGGCGTGGCGATTATGCGCGTCGAATGCTGAATGATAGAGGCCGCGGTGGCCGCATTTTCGCAGCGACCGCACGTTAAGAGAAAACGGAAGAAAAAAAAAAGAAAAGAAGACCCCTCGAAAAAATCTCACACGTGCCACCCTCGATTATCGGTTTTTTTTCCATCTGGAAATCCTAAAACGCGACCTAATTCTATCATCCTCAATTTATTACTGATCGATTAAAAACTAGAATCATGTATTATCGGTCTATATGTACAATGCATATTAATGATAACGTAATAAATAAGCTCAATAAGAACGTTAAATCTACACTCACTTTGTATTCGCCTCACTCGCACTTAAACGCCTAGCTTCGATTAAATGTACTTTGTATCAACCGTTAATTAATTACATTCTTGTCATTACGCTCCTAAAGATCGAGCAGGCCAATATTATATTATAATATACAATTGTTCGAGAATCATCGTCGAGGACATCCAAAAAAGTTTCTGCGTAGACAAAATATACTGACTTGTAGCGTGCAGCACCGCTCGCATGCGATCGCCGCCGTTGAATTCTCTCATCAGACGCGGTAAGAGGAACGAATTACCGATAACAATCGTCCGACCGCACAATTCGATATATAATCTTTTCTCCGCAACCCTATCCCAATCCCTTTTCTTTCAAAAAAAAAGTAGATATGTCAGATTTGCCGGTTAAGAAAATCAAAAGTAAAGTAAGCAAGTTCAGTAATGTAATCTTTAGAGTTTGAGTCCTATTCCGTGTAATGAATCGTAAGGGAGCTAATCTATTCTCCCCGCTGCTCCTAACTAAATATTAAGGAAAAAAAAAAAAAAAAAAAAAAAAGAAATAAGCTGTACACTTAAATTAGAACTGATGCAATGCTGTTAAAGTGATGAATTCATTCTACGTATATAAGGATCCATATATATTGCCATGCAATCGGATGAGGAGATGATTTCTTGTGGTTTCCGTGAAAACCAAGTTTTTCGAGAATACGAATACAAATGGAAGTCGTTACTTTATCATTAATTACATAATTATACACGTGAAATACAATACGCGAAGTATCCAATAAATCGCGATAGAACTGACGAGAGACGATCTCACAGAAAAAAATTTGTGAAAAATCTAGAATAAATTTTTCAAGCAAAATCTTTAGAACGTATGAAAAAATTGTCACGTTTGTATAACAGGACTGAATTCCTTGTAAAACGTTATTGCAAATAAAGCAAAATTTATTTCTAAAAGCTGCTTTACTTCTCCAAAGGAGGAGAAAAACAATTCGTACGGAACTTGTAGTTTTAATTGTAGTCACGTTTTACAAAAATTGTTCTATCAATACAAATTCTTTCCACTCAAATATAATTTCTAAAATTTAAAAACTCTTCAATCACACACACACGCGCACACACAATCTAAAAATTTATTGCATACTTTTCACTGATTTTTTTCATGGAAAATCATATCTTATTGGACATTTCGCGTATTAAAAAATACCAATTCAAATCTCGCGTTACATCGCTTTACATCTACTTGGTTCATGATTCTGGCGAGTCTTTTAATCATTTATCATCGATCGTATCACGACTTATTGGAAATTTGCGTATTGGTATCTAGATACTGAACCAAGGATTCAGTATTGCACTTCACGTATATAATTATATAATTAATAATAAAGTAACGACTTCCGCTTGTGTCATTTTAGGCACTTTCCGTGGAAACAGCATTGTTCAACGCGTTTTTTTTTCTTCGTTAATGCGTTTTATAATGAAGCTTTGGTTGTTAATATATATGTATAATATCGTTAGAATCGAAGTGTCTTAATTTGCTCGAATTACCCTACTAACTTATCTACAAGTTTACGATCACGATCGATGCAACAAATATGTATAAGTCGTTATATAGTCTCGTCTTAACCGTGCTGTAAAATCAGTGTGTGTCACGTGTACGTGTACGTTTTGAGCGATCAGGCTCGATAAGTAAGCATATCGCGATGCGCTCACATAAGGCAAAAACTGCTCTCCGAGCATTCATGATCTATTCATTTTGTTTTTAACGGCAATTACAAAGTCCGATCGACATTGGCGTGAAGAAGCGTGCCTTCTTCGATCGATTTTCCATATCTGCCGCGCTGTCTCTTTCGAAAAGGAAAAGAGACCGTGTGTATATAACGTCTACTTACGTCTCTCGCTTTCATTTGTCAGCAGGTCTTGTGATGGTTTGCGGTATTACCGTCAGCGATTTCGGGATTTTCGGCAAAATCGGAATCGGATTGCTCGTCGACGACGTCGGCTTGGTCGTCACCTGGATCGACTTCGGCAGGTTGAAGTTCTGTATGAGATTTGTCGTGCTGTTCTCATTCGCCACCGTGGTGCGCGTAATGTCGCAGATCAGCGGCTCAAAGTCGCTGCGGCTCTGACGGCTCAGCATCTCCTGCTGCATCCGCAGGTGCTTGTGGAACTGCTGATTGTGGCCGGCAATGGCGACCGCCGTCTTCTGATATTGCGTCCTAAAACCACCGCTCGTGCCGCCGACCGATCCATTGCTCGTACCGGCGCCGGACTGTCTGTCATTGAGTTTTTGCCGTTTCTGTGTCCGCAGCATCTCCGGCTCGTTCATTTGAAATACTTTACCGGCAAAAACAGGGGGCAAATTCTGTCCGTCTTTCCGTTTGGCGCCGCTACTGGTCGGCAAATTTAATCGTTGCAGATTGGGCGGCGGTTTCTTGATGATCGACACTCCCGAATTGAGTTTGAGCACCCGCTGCTGCGCATTCACCTTCGCATTTACCGAATGCGACGGCATCGCACCAATACTGCTGCCGCTGGTCGACGGTCTAGACATGGAACTCGTGCCGGGCAGTCTCTCCTTTTCCAGCACGTAGCCGCCGCTGAGACGGCGCGAATTATTATACTCTGCCGCAATCGGCTCCATTATCGGCTCGTCCATCTTCTCCGGGCCCTCGTATGATATCAGTCTATTCTGCACGGACGTGGAGTAGTTGATCGCGTTCCGCGAGGCGTTCGGCGCCAGTATCAGGTCGCCGGCTCTGTAGTACTTCTCCAAGAGAATTAAATGTCGCAGGAAAGAGCTCTGATTGCCGTACGGTCGCTGCAATTGCTGCCAGAGGAGTTTAGTCTCGCGATCGTACTGTATCATCGTCGCGCACTTTTCCCATCCTTGCGGCGTCACCTCGCGCACGTTCTGAAATTCGACGTTCACGTGAAGATTCATCTCTTCCTCGCCTGGGAAAAGCGTACGCACGCTTATGGAGGGATTCGCGCCCAGTCTTTGCACCACGGGTGTTATGTCGTTACTGTTGCTACTATTCACCTTCGGCTTCTTCGGCAACCGCGTCAGTGTGATCTCGTTGTCCATGCCGAGGATCTCGACCATCTCGTTCGCGATCGCACTATCGCACGACGACGATGTCGTGTACAGGTCGAGCATCTTGCGCTTCTTCAGATTCTCCACCGCGCTCTCGATGCCGAGATAATGTGCGTCCGTGCTGCCGTTCTCGCCGCCGCTCATGTTACCCGTCTTTATAGCGCGAGTCTCGTTGCCTATATCGGAGGAGCTACATCCCGCCGTACCCTCGTTCTTATTTGGCTCCGGAGTCGACTTCTCCGACGTGCCGCTCGTTGTGCGGTCCGGAGACTTGGAACTTCCGCTCTTGAGTTGCTGTGCGCTCTTAGGACCTTTCTTGCTCTTCTTATCCTTCACTTGGCTCGCCTGCTGCGGCGAATCGTCGTCCTCATCGTCGGCAACCTCGATACCGAGATAATGCAGGATTCTGTATGTCGAAAAGCATTGTTTTGTTAGTTCCTCCTACTTATTTTCCTCAGCTTTTAAATTACGACTTTAAACCACAAGCGCCTGTATACTCACCGCCTTCGATAACTCTTACAAAAGGATTTATGATTCGAATTCATATTCTCGATGTCCTTGTACTTCAACTGGAGTTGTGTAAAGTATCGACACAGCTTGCACACAAACGTTCCAGCCGCCAGCGAAACGGGAACTCCTTGTTGTCCGAGTATCTGATTCAATTCGTCGATTTCTGCACTAACCACTTGATGAGTGTGCGCTCGAGCAAGTCGCCGTTTACACAGCGCACATGTCAAGAAACGCCCAATCTTCTCATAATGACTAATGCAGAACGACATCGTGGTGTGTTGAGTCGATTCCCAGTCAATGTCGACCTATAATTAATTAACGTGGATGAGATCCTATTTATTGTAAAATCAAATTTTACAGTGAGCTTTTAGACCGATACTAGATATACGAGTACTTGGATATTTATTATACTGACATATATTTCGGTCACGCACGTAATCGAAACATGTGTCAAATATAAATAAATATAAAAATACAAGTACAAATATCAGTCCAAAAGCCTATTATAAAGTTTGACTTATATTTCTTGTCGTGCAAAAATAATGCGCCATTTACTACCATATAAATATTAGATATGCGTTTAATCGTATTACAAATATTAACCTGATTCTGGAGACCGGGTCTTATTTTGAGCAGCCAACGACGTTTAACATGATGTCGTGCAGGATCTCGGCATTCGCGAGCTGAGCATTTTGATATCATTAATTGTCTGTGTTGTTTCTGCGGCTTCTGCTGCATGTTTGTCGGGCTAGTGTTCGCCTAAAAACAAAATAAATTGTCAATCAGAACTATTTGAGAATTACGTATGCTTGATAATTTTATAATTATTGTGACGATTTGCAAGCTATGTGTAATTATTATTATTGTTATTATAATTATTAAGAAACAAACCTTTCTATCAACATGACGATAGCAGGCGTCGCATAGACACGAATCTTTGTTAAGATGTCTTTCTACATTCAAGATCTTTTTGCGTCTTTCGTCGGATTTCATTTGTGCTAAATGCATAGGTGTGTCTAAAGAACCGAATTTTCCAAAACAATAGCAACACACATCAGCGCATACGCGCCCAGGATGAATAGAAAAAGAAGAAGATTTCTCTGGAATGACAAGCGACTGACGATCCTTAGGTGTAGCCTCCTCATTATCGTCATCTAAGATGATAAAATTAACGAATTAAATATGTTAAAATTGAATATTGTGCCGCGATATATATAATTTTTCTTGACTTAATTGAGATGCAATTACATTAGTGAGAATGTAAAAGTTAACAGATATCTCTTAGTGTAAAAAGCAACAGCGTAAAAAAAAATAGCATGCATTGTTATAAAAAATGTTAAGCTGGTGGAAGTGTAGTTTTTGGAACTAGTGGTCTGTAAAACAAAAGATATTGCACAATATTCCACCTTAGAAAAACAAGCAAAACATAATCGGATTTCGACTAAACTGTACGTTATCATGTTGAACATTTTAAGTGCATATTGCATTTTTTTATTACATTAAGCACACAGCAAGTAGTAAAAACTGAGATTAAATAGGACATTGATGATCTCGACGTATTAATTGTGTTCTAAAACGTCCAAAATGGAAATATGGATAATTCATTATACTGCACTAGTCTCGATATAACTATCGGTTTAAAATGGAAGAAAAGTGTGAATATTATCGGAAAGGCGGTGAAGGAAAAGTAAGTTAGATTATCAATTTAGTTATTCCCGCAACCAGGATTACCGCAAGAGTGTCTGTGGTTAGTAGTGAACTTTCGGTTCGCACCAGAGCTGCTATCTCCCAAACCACTGGTTCCAAACTGAAAAAAAAAAAAGAAATAAAACATAATTGGTAAAAATATATAAACATGTCGAATTAACCCATTAGCTTACTGTCATATGATCCTCAACGCCCTTTTTTTTCACGCGCGAAACGTTGAAACGAAAATGCCTAAATTTCTAAAACGTGGCACAGATTGCGCACTTGGAAACCGCTCGATCAATAATTAAATATGGCCGAGATATTTTTAAAACAAATGAAGAAAAATAATACTAAATATTACTAAAGAAAACAAAAAAAGGAAAGAACCGTTAAACGGAGAAAAGTTCGTAAGCGAATGAGCTATGTTTCGTCGAGTATGTGAAAATTTCGACTAACCTCCTTTTGAATGGTGTAAAATTCAGGTGAGTCCCCCTCTCCGTCACCACGTCCCTGCTGTTTAAGCACCATTTTCAAAGGGGATCGAGACCCTTTCTTATCTTTATCCTTGTCCTTTTGTGATACTCTGATGACTGTTTTCAAAGTACCTGATGAGGAAGACTGTTCCCTCTTAGTCTTCTGCTGATTCTGCAATCTTTGCGTGGCCTCCTCAAGGGGTTCCAATCCCAATAATCGCAGAATCGACTCCTTCCTCTCCTTATCTTCAGGAGTTTCCAAAATCTTCGGTGTGCCGCTATTCGACGATGATTCGCCGGACGTTGAAGCCTCGTCGGAATCCTTCTGCGCGAGCTCCGGCGTCTTCAGGGTCTTGCATTCGCTCTCCAGAATGTCCATATTGTCAGTTGCCTGTTTCGACACGTGATTTTCGGACAGATTTCGCGAGAGCTGCCGTTCCTCGTTTTTGCCATTTTTCCCACCGACGATTCTTATGTCGTTCTCCGATTTACTGCGCAAATTGGAATTCTTTTCGATCTTATCCAATTCACCTTGTCCGCCCTGCTCGAAGAATTCGCGGAAACTCTCCGTGCGCTCGACGCCGGTGCTGCCGTATTTGCTCAGGAAAGATCTATTGTTCTCGTTAATCTTGGCTACTTCGTTATCCAGCAATGTTTCTTCTTTGTTTTGCTGATCGGATTTTCGCAGATCACGCTTGACGCGCTTGGTCTTCGAGCTGCTGGATAGCTGCGGCAGCTCCTCTTTGCGTTTCTTTATCTCTCGACTACGGCGAGTACGAGCTTGTGGTTCAAGCTCGTTCGCGTCCAATTCATTGCTGTGCTGCGAATCGCTCGTGTCTTCTGCTTTCTGAGAACTTTCGGGAACAATAGTGCCATCGACGGACGAACTCTCGTCGGCGTCGCTGCGCAAGTTGGAATTTTGTGCCTTCTGCGGATTGGATTCCTCCGTTTTAATTTTCGCGCTGTCGGCGTGATCCCGACTGCGAGGCGTATTCTGTTTGTTTTCCATTTTCTTCTGCTTGTCGCGAGCACGCAACACTCTCCTGTTTTCCTCGTTAACGGGCTTCTGCTCGTCGGCACTCTTGTCGTCCGTCGCTTTATTGCTCTGATCCGTTGTCGGCGCGACTTCATTATGCTCCGACTGTTGATTCGAAGCGCTCTCATCCGAGTTGGATGTGTCGCTGGACTTGTTTAATTCTTTGCAGTCGTCGTCTTGATCGAGCTTCTCGGCTTCGTCGTTCCGCCGATCAGAAGTACACGTGTGTGTAGGCACAGAATTTACAGAGCTATATTCACTATTTGAATCACAGTTTGCGGTGGTTGGTGAGTGGTTATTGTTAGGTTTAAAATGCTTCGCGCTTTGTGCTGATCTGCAAGGAGCTTCGTTCTCCCGCAGCGTTTCAGATGCCTCGACAATCTTACTGTCTACATGGCTGTTGTTTGTCCCATTTGTACTATTGGCAGCTGATGGCGTAGAATTGTCGATGCAGCCAGCAGACGCTTCCTCTTCGTTTACATCTTCGTCTTCCTGCTCCTTGTCCAGTATATCGGAAATCATTTCTTTGCTCAAACTCGTATCGCTTGTAGCCAACGGCTTCACGCATTGTTCCCCTGCCACCAGTCTTTCTACTTCGCGAGATATACTTTCCAATGTTTCCGATTCTTCTAAATTATCCGAAACAGCATTTAAAATATCAGCGTCCGGTTCCTCCGTTTCTTTTGCTTGTTTACAATCTTCGAGAAATCGCTCCTCGATTTGCTCAGAAGTCATCGATGCGGGCGAAGCGGCGTTATCTGAAATCTGACGAGACGTTGTGTCTTCCGAGATCGTTTCTTCGTTCGTCGATTTTTGCGCATCCGCTGCAACATCCTCCGCATTATCCGATTTGACCGCTTTATTCGGCGTCCTGTTCGACTTTCTCGCTTCGGGACTGCTGCCGCTGTCCGAACTTTTGTCACTGATTCTCGAAGACTTTCTCGTCGGGACGGACTTTCTGCTTTCGTCCGATGTCTTTGACTCATTGTCGCTGCTAGTGATTGAAGCGCTACTGGCTGTGCTGCAACCAACGTTTTCCACGCCTGGCTCATCCACGTTGTTGCAAGATGTACCATTATTATTATCTAAATTACATGTAGATTCATTTGTATTATGTACATCGTTAATTCTGTCGCTATTGGAGGCTTTGTTCTCTTGGATGCTTTGCGAATGTGTCTCGGCTTCCCCAATATCAAACTTGACTAGTTTCTCTTCGATCTCTTTGGCAGTATCAGCCACTTTTGGTACTGAATTTTCCGAGTTATCTGACGTGATTTCATTCTTTGTAACGGTGGACCTGTCCTCGTCGGTATTTTCTTCTAATCCCATTTTCTGAGACTCTGTGCTGAGTGGCGCGACGATTTCTTCGATCTTCGCATCAAAGTTTTTACTTAATCCAAGACTCTTCTCCGGACCAAAGATTTTTTTCTCAATGGATTTGGCAATATTTAATTTAATGCTTTCGATCATTTGATCTATCTGCGATTTTGAATTACCGTCCGATTTGTCCGTGTTGTAAAAAGAATTAACTGTCTTTTTCGTATCTATATTTAAGCTACTCCTACGACCTTTAGATTTATCTGCAATTTTGACTAAAATACTGTCTTTTCTCACCGGATCTAAATTAAGTTTCTTCGAATCTTCTGCAGGCGCTTCCGCAGGCTTAGGTGTCACCCGTGCGTCCTCAACTTTAGCATCATCGTCTTTCGTTGCTTCGGTTTCTGCGATTTTAGCTTTAGTTTTGGAACGCAGTGTCGGTCCTATTTCGGCTGTTCTGTCCACACGATCGCTATTATTATTGTTCTCTACTTCCAATCCGGTTTCGGCATCCTCCTCAAAATTCTTCGGCATCTCGTTCTTCATCAAACAAATTTCTCTCTTACTCGATGCTACAATGCTTTGAGATTCGTTACAACCGGGATCTGAAAAGCAAGAGTCTGTATTTATATTGCAATCAGAAATATGTTCTATCGAATTATCAAGAGTTCCTTCTGAATTTAGTCTTTGACGCTTTTTAAGATCGTTATCTGCGGAATTACCGGAATCTGATAATTGACGCTGCTTTCCATTTCTTCTTCTTTGAGGCGGTTGGTCATAGGCATAATCGATGATCTTCCTTCTTTTCCTCAGCTGTATAGCATTCTGCATGTGCAATCCTTGATCTGTCTCTGTATATTCTCCGTCTGATGGAATTTTCATGTCGTCAGTATCGGGTTCTTTCTTTATTTCGACGTCGCCGACGGTATTTTCATCCACCAGCATTTTCTTACTTCTCGTCACCTTTCCTTCCGTTTTATCTGTAACGCCCTCAGCTTCAGTATCACTCAACATTGAACAAGCAATAACTTCGTCTATAGTAAGATCAATAGAACTCTTGTTGTCCAAAGCCGCCTTTGGAAGTTTTTCAACGCTAGAATTGCTTTTTACGCTACTACCACAGTCTAATTCCTTACCAGTGCTCTTTCGACTTTTTGCACCCTTGTTATCACCCTCCGTAACTTTTATGAGATTGTCCTTGATACTATTCTTCTTCAAGTTTGTTAACTTTACTGTTTTGGCACTCTTCAAAGAGTCAGGACTGTCCGCTACCTTCCCCTTTCTGCCAAGTTTTGGACTGACTTTAGCACTGGACGAAGCACTGGCCTCTTCCTTATTCTGAATGTCAGATTTGGTTTTCTTGGTCCTGAGATTGTTCTTGGCACTTTTGCTTGGTGTTTCAGTTCCTTTGCCTTCGTTGTCTCCGTTGTTTGTCTGATTTTCTGCAAGTCTAAGAGTAATATCAACTGCCTTAACTGTTGATTCCTCCGACTGCTTAGCTTTTTTCGCTTTCACACCCCTTATAACGCCACACGCTACCCTGTATAAGTCCTTGTTTGTCACTTTCTTGGTAACCTTTGACTTAATGAGATTTGCCTTCGCTGCTCTTAGGTTCTGCTTACGCTTCAGATTTTTAAGGGCATTCCTGCGTGGTAAACTTGCTTCTAGTTTCGCAGAGAGCTGACTACCTGTTGCTACTGTATCAAAAATCTCTTGCGCAACTTGCTGCTGCTTTATATTCGGCAATGACTTGCCTTTCTTATTCTTGACTTCATTGGATGGCAAGCCAGAGTCACTACTCGCCTTCTGTTTCGATTTGGAAGGCGCTAAGGGTTTCTTTTCCCTGGATGCCATCTCACTTCCACCCACATTGGGCTCCTGCAATATTATTTAAATCCTCTAAGACATTATCTTTCTATAAAAATTTACAAAATGTTACAAATTACTTCATTAAAAATTAAAATTAATTACACGCAATATTACAGTTATTTTTACATAATAGTAACAAAATTTTTTATTTTTTTACTTTCCATCTAATTTAATCTAAAAATGTTGAAAAACTAGCGAAAGACATAAAGCTAAAATTTTGTAGACATTTAAATACCTAATAATTTTAAAAAATATTTTTTTTTTTCTAATTGTCTTAAAAAATAAATTTGCAAAAGTCATATTGTAAAATTCACAATTTACGGGAAAAAAAAAGAACCATAATGGATTTATATCACAGTACGGAAACACGTGATTTACCGTGATATCATCGTATAGGCAAACGCATCTTTCGTTGCGGAAGGGATAGGGGGCGAAAAATTGTATGCAGGGCGTCGAGCTTCGAGAAAAAGCACATGATGATTCTCCATCCATCGACTATCGCAGCGCGCAAACGGTACGAAACAGCGGGGTTGATAGATGCGGCCCTGGCGGCCAGAAAAATTACGTGACAAACTTTGCGTTAACACACGGATGCACGGAGAGCGCCTCGTTCGCCTGCGCTCTCGGACTTGCCGTGGAACACGGCGACTGAAATATTTCGTACGATATCTCGCCTCGCGTCAGGCCGATCGCGACAATTCCACGCTCGCGAGAAAGCGCATGCCACACGCTAACTGCCCGGCCGAGAAATCGGGCCAGGATCGACCGACAAGTTCACGAAATCGTCGCGACAAGTCGTCGCGAAAAAATCGCCACGAATAAACAAAAGGTCGGCGTTCGCCTCGGATTTTCGGGGCTCGAGCGCGACGCCGTGGGCTCACGGCGATGGCCGTACGCGGGCTCCGCGACCCACCAGACAGCAGTACTTACCTCGGGGACTGAAAATCCTGCCGTAGGTCCGTGATGATCGCGAGAAAACGCGGACAACGATCCCCGTGAAAAAGACAGTCCCGTTGCAGGGTGTCTATACGCCGTCCCACTGTTTTCCGGCTACTGCCACCTGACGGCCGTCGCGCGCGGCTTCTCCCAGGAGCATAGTCCGTTCGCGATAACGCCGCGCCGGAGGCGCGTCACTCCGCCGAACTGCACCCCCGCACGATCGTCCGCCGCCCGGTGGAAATAAGTGAGACGATCGTCGCGTCGTACCGACTTTCCCGCATGAATCGACGCGCCTTCCCTCGCGCGAATCCGTACGACAAAAAATACGGAAACGAAAAAGAACACGCCGCGTACTACCGGCGGGCGTCGCGGCGCCAGGCACCGGAAGAGCAGCGACGCGGCCTGATACAGGCTTATGTTCACTTCACCTCACCTCACCTCACCGCCTCCTCGTCCCGCCATGCGCTTCCATGCCGAACGCTACGGTACGTGCGCGCTAACTGACGTCGCGTTACAGCGCGGATTTTAGCCTCGCAGCGAGCGCACGGGCGGCGTTTACCTACCGGAATCGCCTCGTTGTCGTCGTCGTCGTCGTTCTCGGCGACGGCGTCGGCCGCGTACCCGTTACGCGGAGAAACGAATGTGGCGCGGGTTAGGTACGCGCTATAGACCGCGATGCGAGAGCTCGTGGTCGCTCGGCAGCGAGAGGGAAGACGCGCCCGTCTCTGGCTCGTCTCGTATGGTGCGCATCAATGGCGGCCGCCGACCCTTATTTACCGAAGTTCCCAAAATGGCCGCCCTTCGGATTTTCGCACGCAGCAGCCTTGCGGCGATTCTGAATCCCGCACGACCGCTGAATAGCGTCACGACGTCGCGCGTCGCATCCGTAGCTCAGGTACACGCGAGATTTCTAGACACAAATTCGCGGGGCGATTCTTTTTCGCATTTTTTCTTACGCGCATTATCGTAATTACCTCGAGACGATATCGCCGAAGGGCCTCTCATGTAAGTCGTCTCGAGTGTACTTTTGCGTTGTCCACGCTCGTTGGAGTTCTTCCGCGAATATAATATCCGTTAATTGCGTTTACACAATGATAAATTTATGACAAGTTGTCACGATGCAATTAATTGTAAACGAACGGAAGTGAGAGAAGTACACGCGATAAAAGGTTCAGTTATCCAAACGTGATTTATCTAAATGCGCTCGACGCGTGTGCTGTAACGCGGCCGATTATAATCTTACAACTGTTAACTACGAATAAATCGATTAACATCTGCAAGAATGCCCTGGCGACGAGAAATTTTTACTAACCTATAAATATTATTCCTAGTTGTTTTCAGAATTTTATTGCTCCAAAGTTTTTTAGAATTTACTGTACAAAGAAATAGATTCACTGTATATAATTGTATATGAATTATGTTAAGAATATTGAAATTTGTGATCACAACTGCTAATTGTTGCTATTGTCATTTGTCTTCTCTTGCACATTTTTTTTGCAGTGATATTACAGTAGAATGTTAATATTGCAATAATATATTTTAGTCTAAAGTTATCTGAAACTTATATGCAAGAAATCTATATTTTTTAAGAGTATTATGAGTATCTCAGTTAAAAAAGTTGATTATTATAGTTGATATATATAGTTTATTATAAATAATTTCTGCCCTTTAGATACAACAGAGATGGAGCAGCTTCAAATCATCTCCCATATATGAAGGATCTGAGAATTATACAGATTATGAAATAACAAATGATCCAAAAGAATGGGAGTATGTAGAACGTTTGCTTAGATATAAAACAATACCAAAGCCACCAACTGGAGATGTTCAACTCTCATCCGGCTATAAACCGGCACGTGGTAAGCAACAATTATTAAATATACTTTATTATATATATAATAAATGTATTTGAATTTTTCTGTATGTCTAAGAAATATTTCTTTTTAATTCAACAGCTGTGTCCACGGATTACTCCTATTTTATAGAACGTACAAAAAATTACATGCAGCCTGTGTATCTGCGGATAACTCATAGAGGAACGAAAAGATATACCAAGATAGGTAAAATTCAAGGAGACATATGGGCATTGGAACGTGATCTAAAGAAATACCTAGAAGAACGCACAGGGGTCAAAACTGCTAGTCAAATACATGAGTTTGCGGGTATACTTAAAATTAAGGGCGATTATGTTAATCGAGTTAAAGAGTGGATGGATACAAAAGGGTTTTAAGAACCGCTAGGAACAATTGAATAATAAATTGTTATTATGTACTTTGTAAATATATGATAAAAAAGAAATCTTTGTTACAAAATATGTTGTACATTAAATAGCCTCTCACCCATGTTCAACATTAATTAATGCCTCATAAATAAATTCACTTTTTCAAATGACAAAAATTCTATGTTTTTTGTTTAGTAATATGTAAACATTATTTTTTTTTTAAATAGAGGATTTTATTTTAGCACTTTAATAGCATCATATTTATTTCTCTGAAAATATATGCTTGTGCAAGTATCAAAGAATTTTTATAATATCAAGGATATGTAGTACATACATATTGCATATTTAAGTTTTTAATCCGTCAAAAAAAAAAAAAAAAAAAAAAAATGTTGCAGTATTATGCAAATATTGAATTAAATAATCGGTGGTAGTAATAAATATACATATAACATTTCTGGTGATAAAATCAATACATTTTTCATAAACTTAACAGCTGAAAATATCTATTTCTGTTCTCTTTCTCTACTTGTATGTACATGTACTATGTACATGCATATGATACATTTTTTCCTATCAGAGATCCATTTTTGTTCTACATATAAATACATATATGTATTGTGAAATACTTTATATAACCTAAACTGAATGTGTGATCAAACTGATGACTTAAATAGGAAACAACGAATGATACTGTAGTATTAAAATAAATTAGCTGTCTTAAAAATAATTCTTTATGAGTTGTATATTCTAAACATTTTTTCTAATAAAAGTTTATATTTTGAGAATTAGAAAATATTATAAATAACATAGACGTCTATGTGTATAAAAGAGCTGTCATATTACGTGTAGAGATTGAGAAGAAACATATCTAGGCGAAATAGATGTTCGAATGCTGGTTTATCCTATCCAATGCAGGATTTTTGAAGGGTGTTTGTAAATTTCTTGTGTCATTTTATCATTTCTTAGGTTTATTTCATGCGAATAGAACTTTCTGTTTATTTGATGTATAGCAAATTTACTTGAAAATTTTTCCTTGATTGAACTTGCGTCCCTCTTTGTCCGTACCAATCCAACTGAAATATTGTTCGACCAACTTCTTGGTCTGTTCTTTAGATGGGTCCAATTTTGTCCAATTGTAAGATTCATAATCTACTTGCCAATCTGGACTCAACTACAAAAAGAAAAAAAGAAAAACATGTATACATCTTATATGAGATAGAGAAATATCTTAATCTATTTAAATGTTCGTGTAAAACGTACTGTAAAAACAAGATCCTGTCCGCGCCAAACCCAAATGCCACTGATAGTGTTGTTGTTATCCTCTCCGAATATACAGGCACTAGCAAACGCACCTTTCCTCATCGAATCTAGTCGTTGGTACATACCACTAATTAAATTACAAGACATGAAAACCTGTGTAAATAAAAAATATGTTAATAAAAATATTTAACAAATTTTTAATTAGTCAAAAAGAAGTATCTGCCTACTTTAGTTAATTCATTATTGTATTTGTATTCGCCAAGCCAAATGCTATAATTTTCCGAGTCAAACTTCTGCCAGAAGTAAGGAATAGATTTAGCTTCGTCTTCGTTAGAATAAAAACGTTTAAAATCGTCGAGGTCAAATGAACTTTTAGGCATCGAGGCGAAAGGATTTTTCTTTTTGGGCTCAGCAGCCAAAGCCGCTTCTGCTGCATCAACTGAGTCTTGTATTTCTTGTATTTCTTTTGCTAGAGAAACTTTTTCTGCCTTCTTCGATTCCTTGGGTTCTTTTTGTTCTTTCTTAGATTCCTTCTCTTTCTTTTCTTTCTTTGAACTCTGTGTAAAACAACAAAAACAATTTATCAATATTAAATCTCTATTTTATATTTATAACATATTTATTAAAAAAATACTAACCTTTCCTTGTGTTTCTGCAAACTTCTTAGGATCAAATTCAATAGTTTTATCCGCCAGTTTAAAGGCACCAATAACAGCAATGGATTCAGGTTGATAGATGACAGTTTGGAACCATCGATTTACATTCTGATAAGGTTTGCGTAGTTCTGGTTCAAGAACATACTGATACAAGTGCAGCAATGTCATAGCTACACAAATATCCGCCAAAGTCAATCGCTCTCCCACTAAATAGGTTCGTGTAAGTAAATGTGAGTTCAAAGCAGTGAGTGCTTTATTTATGTCCTCCTTAGCATGCTCAACAGTCTAAAAAAAATCATATAAATTAATTTTTTATCACAATTTAGTGTTATAATATAATTACACAAAGATAAATTTATACTAGTATAAATGTATGCTATATTGTAAAAACATGTGCAGTATATTATAATATGCACATAAATACAATACGCATATTTAATCTACCTCCTTGAGTTACAAAGAATGGCTATGTTTGGCCAATTTTGCCTTTGAAAGAGGATCACATAATTATATATGTAAAATAAAATAAAAAACAAATTAATCATTTGTAATAATACCTGTTTATGGTACGGCATTATTCCAAGTAGAGGAAATACCCAAGCACAACTGGCAGGAAGAATTTCGGAATCGGCAAAGCCAAGCCATTGGTTAACCAATGCACGTTCAATATCTGTTTTACCCCTTAATTGTTCGTTAGCCACTGTAAAAAATATAGCACATAAATAGATAGATGTTTAAAATAAAATAAATAATTCTTTTAAGAAAAATCTTACCATAGTACGCAATTGCATTGCTTTCAGTAATGCAGTTTCCGTCACAAGTTTCAAAAGCTGGGACCTTTTGAAAAATTTTAGAGATTAACATAATTTGTACAAATTACGAAATTAATATCTATTTTGAAAACTATTATTCCATTATATAAATTATAAAATAAAAAACATTTAAATGGTAATTATTAGTGTCAATCTATCACACCATATGAATCACCATATTTTTATATATAATACTTTAATTAAGATTGTAATATAAATAAACAAACCATAATAAAAGCATACTGTCTGAATACTACTTTATAACAATTCATTATAAGGAAGAAATAAGAATGATAGAAGCAAATTCTCTTCTCGTTCTAAGAAAAAGCATGTTCGTCGCATCATGTGTGAAAAACAATGAGATTCGCGAGAAACGCAACTGTACGTAATCGTTCAATCGGTGTATCCAGCGTACCTTTCCCAGCGGAAATTTCTTCAGAAATGCTTCACTCTTGTTCGTTTCACCAAAGACGAAGTCATCGGCGATTTTAATCTGAGTACCGGAGAACTGGGCCGCTATCAGAGCCTTGTAGGCTCGGAAATTTTCCGGGTACGTGTAGAGGGTCTGTAAAAAATTTACAGTGTGATAGATAGCATATTATACGGGCATCATTTTTCGTCAATCTAACATCGGCATCGACGCGACACGGCGCCGATGTCGATCGGAGAGAAACCGCGTGAAAGCCACTTACGCCAGACGCCATTGTAGCCAGTCACGGGAAGAGGAAGTGGAAGGCCGGTAAAGATCGCTCTGCTTGTACGAACGTGCACTGCCAAGTACACCGCGAGTGAACGATGCACTTGCCATCTTTTACGCCCTCTTGTGAGGCATTTTCGACCGAGTGCATCATATCTAGATATTCGCATATCATGATTTTTCATTGAAATCCAAAATTTATTTTTGTTTATGTTAATTAAATATTATTATATTTATTTTATTTGTCTTATAACTTTGTTTATTTTATAAGTTTATTTTATAATTTTTCATGCAATTAAAAAGGTGGAGATTGTGCTTGTTTCAAACGTTAGGGTATATCCAAACAACTTGCATAATTGCATAATGCATATAAATTTATTTTATAGCGTTTTTGAATGAACGGATTTATGATCCATTCCAGATGAATTAATCACTACTTTACTATAAATTCAAGTCTTTTATTAGCAGAGACAATGCTATTAGAAACGTGATTGGTTAATTCTTAACAGTATATATACACACCTTAAAATGGCGGAACTGGACCAAACTGGACTGCTTGTGTACTATCTAAGATATTTGATTTATTCATGGTGAGAGTGTAAAAAATGGCAGCCCTTAAAGATGTTGTCTCCTTATATCAGAATTTAAAACGCGAATGGACGAAAACTCCATGTAATCTAAAAAAATGCGGTGAATTACTTAATCAATTAAAGGTAATTTACATATTTTATTTAAGAATAAATCAGTTTGTAATTAATAAAAATACTTTGTCATAACCTCACACGTTTACAGGGACTGTCAAAATGGATTGTCATTGTCCCTTAAATAACTTTGTCTTCATCTATGATGATTATTCTCTTTAACATTTAAACTGTTAAATATGTATCTAAGTAGAATTCAGATTATTATCGCATAATATTAATAGTTAAATAATAATTATTAATTATGCAGATTGGTCTCACTCATCTAATGTTTCTCCCGACGTCAAACAGCACTGCTAGTCAAAATGAATTGCTGATTGCCAGTATGTATAATTTATTTTAAGTTTTCAGTCATGTTGATGATGTGTCCAATCTTAAATCTCATTATTATTTGAATTCTAGGAGACATATTAGAAATTGGAGCACAATGGAGCATTGCCAGTGAAGATATACCTTCATTTGAACGATATATGGCACAACTAAAATGTTACTATTTTGATTATAAATCTGGCATGATGGAGTCAGCTTACAAGTATCAATTGCTTGGTTTAAACCTTTTGTTTCTATTGTCGCAAAATCGAGTTGCCGAATTTCACACAGAACTGGAACTTCTGCCTTCTGATCAGATACAATCAAATGTTTATATAAGGCATCCTCTGAGTCTAGAGCAATATTTAATGGAGGGTTCATATAACAAGATTTTTCTGGCTAAAGGCAATGTGCCTGCTGCATCCTACAATTTTTTCATAGATATTTTATTGAATACCGTGCGTGACGAGATCGGCGCATGCATGGAAAGCGCATATGACAAGATCTCTATTCAGGATGCTGCCAGAATGCTGAATTTAAATACAGAAAAAGACATAAAAGCATTTGCCGCTAAAAAGAACTGGAATCTGACGAAAGATGGTTATTTCTACTTTACCACAACTAATGAGAAGAAATCTGAGGAGCCTATTCCGAGTTCCGAATTGGCAGCACTTGCGATAGACTATGCTCGAGAATTGGAAATGATTGTGTAATGTTTATGTAACTTTGTATTTTACATTTAAATAAATATAATAAATACCTATAAATAGATATTGCTCTTACACAATGTACAATACAACATTTTTGGTTTGTAATACATATATGGAATATATATATATATATATATATATATATATATATATATATATATATATATATATAATTAAACTTGTGCAAATATATATTAAATTTCAAGTAAAATCGCATTTTGTTTGTGATAACAACTATGCTTAGTTGCATCTAAGATTGCATCTTAGATGCATTAGTTGCACTAATGCATCAGTTGACACCATTTAGTACATATTAGATATAAGTCATTTAAAATATTAAATACTGTTCAATTCAATTCAAAAATTATATAAAAATATATGGATTTTTATTAATTTGTGATTCATGAAAAAGCAATTTTTATTTTTGTATTAAAATATTAAAATTATATAGCATATAATATATAATTTATAAATAATTTCAAAATTAATAATTTTATTTTTTTTTAAATTATTACTATGCCTCTATTTAATATTTTACAAAGCAAAGTATGAAATTTATCATTAAAGGTCGATGACAAATAGTGAATGACAGCGACGCGGACAAACGGTAACATGGCGTCCAGTGTTATCGTTAGAAAATTAATTAATGCTTGTGAAACGAGAACCTGAGAGAAGTATTAAGTTAAACGATACGTAGAATTTATATTTATAGTAATTAACATACACGCGCACTTGTAATGCAGTCTTATGAGGAAGTATTACTGATATCATAACCATGAATATGTTTTTATATACGTACATTTTTTTTTACGCGCACATCTTACGTGGCAGTGTTTATCACTAAAAGATATCGAATTGTGTTAGCTTGTCTCTTGTGAACAAGACAGCTTTGCACGTAAGTAATATTGTACATTCGACAAAAAACAATAAATATAATATTCTTATATCAAATATTATGTTATTAATAAATGATAATATTACATTGAGACAATAGTAAATAAATAAATTTATGTAAATTTACAGTTAACTAAGTAAAATAAACAAAGATAAAGTAAAAATTAATTTTATATTTTTCAAAGAAATATAAATCATTGATTTTTCATTGATGAATTAATCTAATACATGATTAATGTTTAGAGAAATTTATGAAGAAAATGGAAATAATCTTTTTTTGTTATAATTTTTACAGGATTCATAGGAATGCATGAAAAGAGAAAAAAATTACAAACCATGCGTGCTGTAATACTTGTGGGTGGCTATGGAACCAGATTACGACCCCTTACTTTAAGCCGGCCTAAACCGCTTGTTGAATTTGCAAATAAACCAATACTTCTACATCAGATTGAGGCACTGGTATATATTTAAATACTTATGACATTGATGAAAACTTAATGAAAGTATTACCTTCTATACTTTTCTCAACATGTTATTAATTCTAACATGTTTAGGTACAAACAAATGTAACGGAAGTAATATTAGCTGTCTCGTATCGAGCGCAGCAGATGGAGGAGGAGTTGGTTCACGAAGCGAAAAAATTAGGAATACGACTCATTTTCTCTCACGAACCGGAGCCATTGGGTACTGCTGGACCACTTGCACTTGCCCGCGAATACTTATGTGACAGTGATGATCCTTTTTTTGTTTTGAACTCCGATATCATTTGCGATTTTCCCTTTAAACAGTTGCTTGAATTCCACGAGAATCATGGTAAAGAAGGAACCATAGTTGTCACTAAAGTGGAGGAACCATCGAAGTATGGTGTGGTTGTGTACAAGGAAGATGGAAAAATTGAGAGCTTTATTGAAAAACCACAAGAATTTATATCGAATAAAATTAACGCAGGTATAATATCGGAAATATCTATACCTTTATAAAAATATCTTATGTATTATGTGCACGTTTATGATACAAAAGATTTTATGTTTACAAAATATAGGTATGTACATTCTTAATCCGAGCGTATTGAACAGAATAGAATTGAAGCCTACGAGCATCGAGAAGGAAGTCTTTCCAAATATGGCTCAGGATGGAGAATTATATGCTATGGAATTGCCAGGCTTCTGGATGGATGTGGGGCAACCTAAAGACTTCCTCACAGGCAAGTGTTTAATACCATAATTTTCTCAAACAGTTATATACGAATTAATACGTCCATTTATACTTAATATTTATAATTTTATTTAGGTATGTCTATGTATCTTGCTTCACTAAGGCAAAGGCATCCTGAGCAACTTCATTCTGGGCCTGGTATAGTAGGCAATGTCTTGATAGATCCAACGGCTACAATTGGTAAAGATTGCCGAATTGGACCCAACGTCACAATCGGGCCCGGTGTCACTTTATCCGATGGATGTTGTATTAAACGGAGTACTATTCTTAAAGCAGCTGTGGTCAAAGAGCATGCATGGCTCGACGGGCAAGTATCAATTGCATTTATACATATACATATTTCAAACCTCGGAACACATGAAATATGTCGAAATAATTCGAAATTATTTAAACAGGTGTATCGTTGGGTGGAGAAGCGTCGTAGGACGATGGGTGCGAATGGAAAATACAACTGTATTAGGAGAAGATGTTATCGTGAAGGATGAAATATATATCAATGGCGGACAAGTTTTGCCGCATAAAAGTATTTCCACTTCTGTACCGGAACCGCAGATCATCATGTGACCAAAGACTATATTATCTAAACTCGAGTCAGTAAAGGCAATAATAATTAATCGAAACACGAATTATGATCCGGAAAGTTTTTCAACAGTTTTTAAAACATTAAATGTATCATTTTTTATTCATTTTAATTACTTTTATAAATTACATTTTCAAGATAAACTTCTGCATTAAAATATTTAAAAAATACAACTTTGATCTGTAAGAAATTACCGTAGTTTTGTTTCACTTCCTTCGAAATGGCTTTGTATGACTTAGAAGTATAAATTACGCTACTTCAGTATTGCAAAAAACATGGTCTATCAAAAAGAATTTAAACTATCTTTATCGGTAAACCTCGTACTACTATCGCGGCTGCCGTCATATACTGCGAGCAACTCTTCTTGGACTTTGCCACTGCCCTCAACATTTCGGGCTCCATCTCCACTTCCTTTTCCTCGTTATTCACAAATTCTGAAAAATTTATAAAAAATTGTCGAGTATAATCAAGATGGCAGACGAGTGAGATACTTTTAATTCGTAATACTAACTTAGAGAACCAGAGATCCAACTTTTTACGTTTACTTCAGTCCACGATTTTTCAGACGACGAAGGAATCCAATTACTCATGAAATCTGTGGTCATTTTGTCGATATCGGCGTCTGTTACTTCCCACAGCATACCCAAAAGACATGGACTAGAAATTAAATTAACGTATATATATAATTTCTAATTTTTAGATTTTAAATTACAAAGGTTTCTTAATTTTTAGATTCAAATTTGAAAAAGAAACAAATTCTTATGCATGACACACAAAGATACATTCTTCCTACCTGCATGCAATCAAATATTGATTCGAAACACCGTAAGGTGGATATCTGCCACCTGTCACATACAGTTTTCCGCTGCTACATCCGATTAATAAAACGGTAGATCTTACTCTCATCCTTTCGATTGCTTCCCCGGCTAGATATTGTATGCCACTTCCATGACCACTGTACCTATAAAAAAAATAGTGAACAAGTGATGGACTGAAAATGACTTACTGACAAAAATAAAATCTTCGTACATTAAAATATCATGATTTGTTAATGCATCTTTGAACATTTCTTCGCTAGGCTCTGTGTTGTAATAACTTTTCCATTCAGGTAGCCAGAAGTTTATAAAAAGGTTCATGCGCTTCTCCATATTATATAAATCACCCGAAGGATTAACCATACAGATTCCCATATCTGTTTTGGCTTTAATTACTTTACATCCTTCTACAATAGTATCTTCATGTTCTTTGAATAACGCGTAGACTATGTGCAAAGACGGGAGACGAGTGACAGGATGATTCTTAATAATTTCCATAGCTTCAAATGCTATGTAATCCATGTGCTTAAGAAAAAATAAAAATTTGTTGAATAGAATACAGATTTATATAAATTTCCATTAGTAGATATAATTATTCTGATGCAATATTATGACACTTACCTCATCAACAATTAGAATCAATGTCTTTCGCTTTATATTCTCCAAATCCTTTATGTATGATAATTGTCCGTAAATAGATAAAATTATGTTATTTGCAAGCTTTTTGTGTTCAGGAAGCAAAAATTGGACTGCACGCGCTATTTCGTCACGCGTGAGAAAACATGCACCTGTGGACACTTTCTTCAACAGCCATGTACACCGTTTTGATATCTCAACCCTGTGATAATGAAATAATGAAATATAATATATACAAATAACATGATACAGTAAATTCTAAATTCTTGTTTACTTACGGAGATTTGAAATCTGCTATTAATTTATCTATCATTAGATGAATCTCATTTACAATTTCCAAGTCCTCAATAGGATCAGCCATAAATAATACCCTCCATTCTCTCAACCATAATTTCTCTAATCCGTCTATAGCCGCCTGTAATTAATTACCTTAAATGTCCTTCTTGAAAAGTATATTAATTTTAACTTTACCTTCATTTGATCATCTTGACTCGTACGCATTTTCCAATAATGTTCGTGATTCACATAAGTGTTTGTAAGTACAGATTTGTTGTTATGTAATAATTTCTGAATTTCTTTGCAGATATCATAAGAAACTTGCATTGCAGGTCTCGGCAAAGTTATGCACAAGGGTTCTGTATCAGATGGTCCTGTTGGAAGCATTGTAATATGTATAGCATGCATTATGCTAGATGTACATTCTTTTTGTCTTAATATACTCGGAGATTCATATTGGGCAGTGACCTGAATCATATACCATTCTGTGAACAAAATCAGAAAATATAATAAATTGATGCAAAAACATGCCATAAGGAGGAAAAAGCAATGTACCTTTTGGCAGCTCTGAAAGTTTTGTTTTTAACAATTTATTATCTGTGAATTTTGTCTCAAACTTCACATATGTTGGTTTTAATCCATATGTTTGAGGTGCCTCATACATTTCACGTACTTTTGTTTTTTGATATCGGTGCAAAATGTGTTGCCGAAATATTACCGCATGAGATTCAATCAAATGATGAATAGCTACGAGTTCATTTCCAATCTATGAAAAAAAAAAAATATATATATATATTTCATCTTAATATCATTTCAAAGTATCCATTCATTATAAATTATTAAATATCTTTTGAAATTTTATATATATATAAAATTCATATTAAGTATTTATTTCAAACTAATTTTAATTATTTTTACTACAAATTAAATTATAATATTTAAATACCTCTAAATTACACATGGCCAGCATTTTATTCAAACTAGCATATTCAACGCTTCCCACATAATTACATCGTATATTTTCAAGTAATTTTTCTGCATTATTCTTAATTTCTTCTAATTTCTCTTTCTCGATATTTATTTTTGATTTTCTTACTTTACAGGAGCCTTTTGATCCATCATTAAAGTCATCTTTGTTGGGATGACATTCATATAAAATTTGCATAATATTGTCAGTAATGTTATCCATTATTATTTTATTCCAATAGTTCTGATAACAATAACAGCAACACAAATTCACAGCACTGTGGTTTAAATATTCAGAGAAACTTGATGAAAATTCAGACTTCTGTTAGAAAATTCGTCTGTTTATCAACTTTCTAACGATCTTATGAAACCATACAATCGTACCCAACGATCCTTTTCAATTTCTGTTCAGTAGAAACATCACATCACATAGTATTGAATTATACTTTATTATGTATGGTTGCAACTATTATTAATAGAAAATTATAATTAAAACCTACAAGCAGATATTTTTAATTAAATATTTTAGATTTATGCACAATTCTGCAAATTTCAATTTTAACGTCAGACCATGCGCATAAGGTTACTTCATTAGTGACATCTACCGTGTTTCATAAAATCTATTTGAAGAAATCATAAAGCGCGCTGCATTCAAAAATTAAGTTTACTTTTGCAAATAAATAATTCTATAATTATTTCATAAAAAAACACAACACACATTTTCTTAATAATTTTAAGTTTCCAAAAAATTTAATTATTTTGAAAATTTAGATTTACTTATAATAAAGATAAAAATTTATATGCAAAATTTATTATTGCAAACTGTAACAATTACGAACTTTTTCATATGCATAATTTTTATTTAACATATATTATATATATATTATAACAATATGTAAAATGATACTATATATCTATAGTACAATATTGCCCAATTATTATACTACAATATACAAGTAAATTGCACTCGAATTTTTATCATACAAATTCTATACAGTTATCAATATTATATAATATTTATACATTTTTCTTATTTCATCTAGACAATAACTAACCCCGTCATTGTAAGTACGAGCATTAATATTGTCCTTTAATCTCATTAAAATGTCTTAATAAATTGCAAGTTGTATGTATAAGTTTCACAAAACCAGTGATATAAAAATTATATATATATTATATGTATAGGAGATTATTATTATAAATGCTATCATGATTATATTTAATCTTACTTCATCACAGAAATTTAAACATCATTGATGCTGTTTTTAAAATATTTTGCTGCCGTAGATTGATGGAATTTTTATGTTGTGTTCTTATTATTCCAGGACTTGTGGTCCCACGAAAGATTGATTGTTTGCGATTTGATGCAAATTCTCTCCCGCATATGAGAGGAAAGGGGAGATCTCGACGTCTTCGTCGACGCTTTTCGCGCCCGCATCCAGCAACCACTTTTTATGTAAATTGAGTAGATCGACGCGAGCGGTACTTGGGCAATCTTGATCAGCAGAATCTGAATTTTTCACCGGGCTGAATTCCTCCTCGCGAATTCCCTGCCAGACTGCGAAATTCTTTGCGAAAGGAAACACACCGAACACGAACTTCTCTATTTTGATGCCATTCGGACTTTTGGGAGTAATCCTTTCTCCGTCGTTGTTGACGCACGGAATTTTTTTCTTTGCGACGTGCAAATCCAAATCTTTCTCATGATATTTATCAATAGTTTTTAGAAAATCGACAGTAAAATAGTGATTGCAAATATTGGCAGCGTTGTATACCAGTTGTCCATCAGCGTGACGCAACTCCGCTGTCTTGTTCGTAATCTCGCTGTACTCAACGACTTGATAATGATCTTCCACCTGTACCAACCAAGATATAAAAATTATTAAAACGTAAGACATATTTATGAAATAAAATGCAAAAAAGAAACATACTTTGCAAACAACGCCGACTGCTTCATTGGGGGCGGACTTCTCAATGACTTTAACTCCACAGTCCGTATCAGAGAGCAAACAGTATCCTATAAATACAGGATCCGCTACTTTTATCAAGATGTTGTCCACAGAATGCGCATGGACACTCCGAATACCGCGCTGAACCATATCGTCCAGTATCCCTTCATTTTTCAACGCGCGGTACAATCCTCCATTACCATCTGGAGCCTTGGAAACCCGATACTTCGTATCTAAGATAATTTTTCCATCGAAAGTGAAACATGGCAGCATACCTTGCTTAAAGGTCTTGACATTGTTATCTTTTAAACCGAAGTAATTATGTTCATCCAGAAAGGTGATAGTGGAGTGGTGAGTAGCTTCGCTAGTAAGAATGTACCTGCGGAAAAAAATTTATTTTGAGATTCTTGTTTACTTTGCAATATGTTATACTCATTCAACAATAACGTTTGATCAATATACCAAGTTATTTCACCGCGTTTTCCATGTAGTTGCTCTGCTATATTTTGCAAACGAAGTATTCTCTCTGCTTGCAGCTGGAATAGAGTTTTGCCTGATGGTAGACCAACGTCATACATTCCTTTAGGATAAGTCACTCCTAAACGTGTGCCTTGACCACCAGCCAATAGTATGACGGCCACACGACCCTCAGCTATTTCCTTCAAGCCATGTTCCTCATATATCTCCAATTCTTCCTTTGTTGATGTCTTAATAGAGGCAATCTTCTTCTTATCAACAGGCTGTAGTTTATCATCCAGCATGCTCTGGCCAATGTGCTGATGGGATTCCAAAGCCTTTTTAAAGTATGCCGTAGTCTCCTCCAGATCTAGCTCATTTATATCATTCTCCAGCTGGTTCCTGTCTTCATCTGTCAGTTCTTCCCAAAAACTGAGCAAATGCTCCTGATCGTACTCCTTCAATTTCTTCTTTAGACGCTCCATACTTGTCGACAATTTGCGTTTGACACTTGCAAATTGATTGTGTACAATAGAGACTATATATGTATATATTCTCTCTTATCACGCGCCGCGTTTATCGTCGCGTGCTCTCCATAAACTTCTTGATATACAATAGCGATCCACGTCACGACGCAAGCACGAGCGCGACCGGGGGGAAGAAAATGCTTCGATCGGCGGGGGGCCAGTAAACGAGCAACAGGTATTCATTGGGCTCGAGACCAGGCCTGTCCCACAGGTAGCAACCGCAGCGGCGTACCTTCACTTTCACGATTCCACGTAGCCCGATTCGATTTCTCTTATCGACCCCTCCCGCTCGGCTGGCCTCCTCTGCACATACAATCCTCCTTTTCCTTGCCACCCTGCCGTACGAGCCGCCATCGCCGATCGTACCGGCCGTCCTCGTCGTCGAGAAAAGTCATTTCTTCCGTGATGATAGGAGCAGATAACCTACGCATCCGGTCGCCTTCTTTATGTCCTTATCTACTTGTCGCGCCGATGATTGAACTGAATACAAGATCGCTGTAAAATAAGGCGCTGATGAGACGTATTACACCTTCGTGGATTTCAGGGGATTAGAAGCAGATAAGCCGAAGTTACTGCACATGAGTCAATCTTTCCGTGTCTTTCTTCCGCACACCGGCGAACACAATACATAAAAGGTCGCAGCGCGCGCAAGTGAGAAAGCGAATCACCTTGACTCGAATGCACTGCTCGCGAGATAACTGCCCGAACAGGAATTCCAATTTTTTTACTCGTATTTTATTGGTGACATTTTAAATTTTGGGAGGTATTTCACTGACTTTCTCTTCGATGCTTACCACAATAACGCGTCCTTGGAACTGTGGTTTTAGCGTGATCATGATTTCGACTTTTGCGAATTTAACTTTGCTTTGTACAATTATAAATGTGATATATATATACGTGCAAATTGATTAAAAGATATATTTGTATCTGGAAAAAATAAAGAAAATGTTAGAGAACCGATATTCTTAATATAATAAATAAGTAATTGTTATAAAATGAATAATAATCATTCCTTTTCACCTATAGAGATGCTATGATAAAATAAGATATATTGATATTTCGTATTTAATGCATAAAATATGTTTGCTGTTAATGGATCAATAAATAAATATTGAATGTAATCACAATGTGTAGTAAATAAACGCCGAATATAATAAGCCTCGTTAAAATTTAATAAAATGCTTTAATTAAAAAGCAAACAAACTAATTTAATTTCCTTATACTCTTATGCTCGAGTATCGGTTTTAAACTCTGTAAAAGAACACCAATAGTATCTATCACAATTGTACCAGCACAATGACGCATAAAGATAACATGGGTGTTAAGCTATCAAATAAAAATATAATGCTCGTTCCAATTATTGATTCAAACATTTTTAATGATCCCCGAGAGCCACGATTGATAATTTCATAAGTTTTATAATAGATTTATTATTGATTCTAATCACGTTTTCTACTAAAATTGTTTTCTCTTTGTTGTTTTTTAAATTCCGTATATATATATATATATATATAGAATTAAAAAAAATATATTCTTTTTTTAAACGTAAAACATTGAAGATACAAATAAACAAACGTAACAGAATTGATTTATATTTTGTACACTTTGTACTTGTTTTGTTTTCCTTTCTCCCTTCAAAGACTAATTATAAATCAGATAAATGCGTGAAACTTTCAATTAAAAAAAATTTTTTTTTACAATTACGTGCCAAGTAAACGCTTATTTGCTAAATTTATTTGCTAAATTTATTTGCTAAATTTATTTGCTAATTTATTTGCTAAAAACGAACAGATCTGTAATACCTTTATGACAGAATTTTTTGACAGTAATTAGTGACTCATGTTCACCGCGAGATAACGCGGCACGTTATTCAAGCACGGTGTATGAGAAAAGTATAGAAAGGATTAACCATGTTCCTCCGCTGCTGCCGCGTTGCATGCGTGTGCGCCTTGCGACTTATGAAAGGACATGACAATGATAATGATGCCACCGTTGTGTCCGGTGATGGTGAAATAACTGCCCCTACGATCGCTGGACGATGTTCAGACGACACCACAGGACGACGGGAAAGCTATGTGCAGTGTTGTGATGTGTCCGCGAAGTATCGTCAACAGTCAAGTACTCGTTTTACGCTGTAGATGTTTTTCGGTGAGTTGTTCCGCGCCCCCGTTTATCCCCTTTCCCCTCTCTAAACCGCAACTACTGTTGATTGCATGCCGCAGACGCTTGCTCGTGGCGGCGATTGAATCGCATTGACTTACGGAACATGCATTGTTGTGTTCTATCGCAATCATTAGCGATTTGTCGCGAGCGACGAAATCCGAGCACGCGTCCGAACGCCGTAGCAGGAGTGACAGTTGCAACCGTGGATTCTTCCCCTTCTCTCTTTTTCACGGATGTCTTTCCCTTTTGAAATATAATACCACGATTCGTGAATTAGCACCGCTTGATGGGAGCTCGTCTCGTCGCCCACACGTGAACACGCCTTTTCCCCGTTCCGCACGACTTCGCGCGGCACAGTATGATTTGTGTGCCTTAATTGCACTTTCTACACTGTGACTTTTTTTTCCCTCAAAAGCTTGAATATTCTATTAGCAATATTTGCTTCAACCGCACTTTTTACATCTATTAAATTTTAAATATATTTTAAAGTAAGTTTATTTATTTTTTAATTTGCGTTTCCTATATTTTTTTCGTAACTTGATGATATATTTTATCTTAAATGCTGAAAGTAAATGGAAAAATAATGTATAGACGAATTAGATTTTGGTTAATTTAGTTACAGATGCTAAATAAAAGAAACCGAATCAATTTTTTTACGAGTTACTGAGACGATTTTTAACAAGTATCTAAGATTTATATCAAAATTATATCGAAAAGTATGGATTTATTAAATCTAACTTTTATATTTTCGTATATTTGTCCCGTTTTTCCATTTATCTGAGTCTTTACTCAGAAGAAAATACGAAGAAATAAACGAATCTATCTTAAGTGCAGAAAGTACAACCAAGCGAACAGACAGCGCGAAGACTACACCCTGTGCGGTGGCGGCGACCGATTATGTTCGCGCACGCAGATAGGTTAGGCGAAGTGGTGACCGCTGCCCGTCTCTGTTTATCCGCGTTACCGAGATCGCGTCTTCCGAGTGATTCGCAGTGACCTGTCTATCCGGTCGCGATGAGAGATTCGTAGCGGAGGTTAGATATTGAGGTAATCGTTAATTGATGCTGTGAGATAGCATTGATAACGCGTGTAGGATTTAAACGTAGGTTTTAAACGACCGACGTGTTGATTTCTGCCGAGCCTCTGCTGACACGATTGCGGCCAGCCTTTTTTCAATAGACCGGTTATCGTTGCTTTTACTAATCTGTAAAATCTGGAGGGTGCTTAATCAAAGGATGCCTAATGTATTAACAATAATGTTGAACTAAACTCTGGACAATGATGTATTAAACGTTATTGAAGATATTTCTTTACTATTATTACCCAGGTTTAAAAAAAAACTATATTATATAAGTAATAAGTGATGCATGCTTGCCATATATCTTATTGAAATATAATTTTAGTTAATAATTTACATTTTTTATTATTAATTAATGAAAGAATAATAAACAGTCATAAGTATTATTTATATCTGAGATTTATATGACAGAGTATAATGCAATATCACTAACTCGATAAACTAAGATCTATTAACACTGTGTTTTGTGCTACAGGTGCCAGGTGCCTAGAACGCAGCTGGCAAAATGGGCAAGCTGTTGTCAAAGATTTTTGGCAACAAGGAGATGCGTATTCTCATGTTAGGACTGGACGCTGCAGGAAAAACTAGTATCCTTTGCTATTGTACAACCAAGAATTTTTTATATTTCAAGATTGTATTTTTTTTTGTATTTTTATTTTTGTGTATGCAACTTTATTTTCTTTTTTTTCTATTTTTAAGAGATCTTATATAATTTAACTGTACGGTTAAGCAGTATGCTATGTAGTGTATATAATATACTTCAGTCTTAAGTAAATCTATTTCCTTAATTAAATTATATCAGCAATATTGTATAAACTTAAACTAGGACAGTCTGTGACAACTATACCAACTGTAGGATTCAATGTAGAAACAGTTACCTATAAAAATGTTAAATTTAATGTATGGGTAAGTTCTAAACTATATATTATATATTATCGTAATGTGTAAAAATCTTTTAAGAAATTATTTCAATCCATATTTCCTCTTTTCTATTAATAACACAAAATTTTGTGTTTTTCAGGATGTAGGTGGTCAAGATAAAATACGTCCATTGTGGCGTCATTACTACACGGGGACGCAAGGACTTATTTTTGTAGTAGATTGTGCGGATCGGGATAGAATCGACGAAGCTCGCCAAGAACTCCATCGAATTATAAATGATAGAGAAATGCGTGATGCGATAATTTTAATTTTCGCTAATAAACAAGATCTTCCTGATGGTAAGCAATCTTACAGATCTATATAGATGCCAGATATATTTGTATAGGTGTTTGGCGCAATATTTCAATTCTAAATTTTTTTTCTTCAGCAATGAAACCGCACGAAATACAAGAGAAACTGGGGTTAACTAGGATACGAGATAGAAATTGGTACGTTCAGCCATCTTGTGCCACAACGGGAGACGGGCTTTATGAAGGCCTTACGTGGTTAACCAGTAATCATAAATTATGAGCAAATATTTATTTTTCACAAATTAGCTATATATATATATATACGGAGAATACACGTTTGCTTTGTATTTTTATTTTAATTTATCATGTGGAGGCTCTGTCAAGACAAACAACTGACAATGATAGATATGACGAGGTCTTTTTTCACAAGCATAGTTATATTGCAGGTGCAAAAAGGGGAAAAGAAACAATATAAAGACAACTATTAATGGTGTGTTCCAATAATATCTATACTAGGTGAATAGTAATTTATTGTAAAACGAAGTACCAAGGGATGTGACCTTTGTTATTAGCTATTTATCCCAGTCTATGGAAATAATTACTTGAATAAGGTTACACGACAAGTTTAATATCGCTCTGTACATGTAACATATTCACACAAGTGTACTATTTCATGAGACACATAAGCTGTACAAGTTAAAAAAAAAAGAACAAAGAATTACGAGAATCTAGTTACGATATTTAAGGGGTTCACAAATATTCACAAGGATTAGTATACTGTATAACTTATCTTTGCAGGACCTTATCCAATATCTATGTAATTGTTATTCGAGGGGAGTTGCGTTTTTCGAGCGGAAAGTACCTCAAGTTTTTAACAAATCACAGATTTGCTAGATTTTTAACTCCGCAATATCTTGTTGTCAAAAAAAAAATGCTATCTAATATGTATTGTATATTCATACATATATAGTCAATGAATATCATACGCGAGTAAATTCACAGCACCTACATTGAGGCTTTATATAGTGCAGCGAGATTATTCCGTTAATAAACATTCTTGCTATTTATACTTCTGTGCCGAGAAATTGCTCATAATTCATTGGTTTTTGGTATCATCGTCTTCCAGCTCGATAAACCATGTATACATTTTAATTGATTCCCATCTTTTTTGTTTGTCTCGATTATGCTGGGTGCACGCATGCATTTTTTTTTTTTTTTGACGACGTTTTAATCGAGATGCAATGGTGTCTAACGTATCATCGGATTTCTCTTTATTACGCACAAGTCGCAGAATATAGCAAGCAATGCAACACGGAGTTATCGGTTTACTGATATTGTGAGCTCAAAAACCAAAAAAAAAGACGAAGAAAAAAAAAACTAATGTTACAAAGAGCGTAACAGCATTGAATCTGCCAATATTTTTTACCATTTAAGTGAGTATCGGATAATAAAGCGTATTAGTATTAGGTCGCAACGATCAGACCATTAATCTAACGGCATTTTACGGATGAGATAAGTGTTTCCGTGACTGTTTCCGTTTCTCATAGCATAATCCATAGCGTAAGATTAGTAAGAACCTACTTCGAGATTCATAACTGATTCATATAGAAGAAGTTTACAAGTGTTCAAAGTGTTTGTATGATTATCGAATTAAATTGAGTTATACGAGTAAATAATAGTGATGATACACTATAATTCGTGAATACATTGACATCTTATTTACATTCCACGGTAAATTAGCGAATTGTTAGAGAGGAAAATGTTTTTAGTTATATATTGATAATCCACGTGGATTATAAAACCAGAGATTTTTTCAGACGTAAGTTCGTATAAACTCCCTCAGCATCCGTACCATTAATATTAAGCATTTCACTTAAGAAATTGCGTCAAGTTAAGCACATCATCGTCTGTGTAAAAAAAGAAAAGCATAATCAGGCTTTGGAAATACTGAGCAGTTTTCCAAAACACATTAGCTATATTAATTAGTACTCTATGGCTACGTATTTGTACAACTTCATCATCGTAATCTGCATTTTTAACAATGTTTCGATATAGCGGTATCATTACATGTTGTGTACTAATTATATAAAAAATATAGATATATATTCTTTTAAATGCAAGTATGATAAATTGTTATGTTTTATCATCGGCTACAGCAGGAGCCATTCTCATTACATGTAATGTTATGATGTTAATTGACAAAATTTTATGTATATAAATATGTTTGATAATCTAAGCGTAGTGTTTTATGTCGAGCTTTTTATGTATGTTCTCCATATATCCAATAACACGCTACAAAGACAAACATACAAAATTATGATAATAATAATAATAATAATAATGGATGAAATACATATAGTAAAAAGATAAAGATGGCACAGGTTTCACAAGGACTAATATACAAGAAATATAATCTCATTCTAATTTTGATAAAAAAAAAGAATTCGCACCAAGCAGATAAGTTTCAGAAAGATAATAAACATTAATTTTTTTATATGATGAAGATACATTTGTTACATGGATGACAAATTTTGTTCTTGCAACAGCAACGACAAATTAGAGGCAATTTAGAACCATAGAGTATTTTACTTATCAATATCAATCAATATTTTATTTATTAATATCAATCCAAAGCCTGAACAAGAATTTTATAGCATTAGAGAAAAGTCTATAATTCATAGGAATATAATTATTATAATTTTATTATTACATATGGCGAATTGTATCCAGTAGTGATTCAATAAATTTATGTCAGAGTTTCTTTCAGAGACAAAATAACGAAAAGGCCGATAAAAATAAGATCAAGACAACGGAACTCTAAAGTACGCAATTTTCAAATCCAGCTCGTAACCATTTAGAATACAGATGTGTGGCTTGCTACGATTTTTAGATAATTTAATATTTTCAGTGTTGTATAGAAATCTTAAAATTTATTATTGCTATTGGAGAGAAATGCGCTGAGGTTTTTACTCGAGATATATAGGAAGCTTACAGTAATACGTCATCCCTTTTATTTATGCATATATATATATATAGATATACGTATCCTCTTTTAGTTAAAGAGAAGAATATCCAGGTGTGATTTGCCATTTATAAAACTAACGACTTTTGATAATTACATCTTATCAGGGGCCATACAAGAAAAGTTAAGGCTCATTAAAGCGCTTCGAAATATAAGAAATAATGACAACGTAAATCGACGCTATCAGCTTACACATGGATCAACGCTATTAGCCAGAGAATTCCTAATGCACCAATTTATGAGAATACTTCCAAGAATGAAATATCTGCCTTAAAAGGAAGGAAGCTCAGCGAGTCAATAAGTGTTGCAATTGATTTACATATTCGCTATTTATTCCTATTGTTTGAATAAAGTCTATAGCATGTTACACTTTTGATTGTGTGTCTCAAATGTTATAAAACTAGTACGTGTAATTATTTGTCGTTTGTGAAACAAGAGCTAATTAATATATACTTTAGAAATTTTCATTGAACCAACGAACAATCGATATACTCTCTAAGATGCGTAGGAAGAGCGGATTGTCCGCTAAGAATCTCGGGCATTAAAATAATTTGAATTAAGAGCGTTTGCTGGTGCAGCAGGAGCTTTTTGGTTTATGGTGTATATGAAATATAAATATATAATAAAAAAATGCAATATATATAAATATATAATAGCAATTTTTACGAAATCGGAAATTGACGAAGCTAGAAAGTATATATGTACTTGTATATTACTATCATTTGTATAATAAAAATTTCTTTAAATTGTGCATTCTGCGGTATACATGTATCATGCATAAAACACACATTTGTTATTTATGACAATAGTAGGAAAAAATATTAAGGATATTATACAATTTTTTTTATATATATACTTTAATGCATGTCCTCAATTCACATAAAAATATTAAATGAAGTAACAAAGTAAAATAAATAATATTATTTGAAAATCAGAGAAGTCGTGACTTTATTGTTTTAACAGTAAATATGATTAGTTTTAAATATCAGATATTATATTAGTTTTCATATTCTTTATTTTAGTTTCCAAAATATTTATCACTATATTTATTACTAAATCGAAATATTTGATACAATATATATATAACCCACAAAAAAAATATATGTCATGTACTTAGTATGTGCTCTGCATTTTACGAAAGTAAAGCTATATAAAATCGAATTCTTAATACAGATAAACGCCAAGATCTTACTAATTTTATGATATTTTTGCACTTAAAAAAGAATCAAAATATTTTTCCTAAAAAAAATTAACAGTGGAGATGTATGGATCATATCTACATATAACTTTTCATTGTAATGTGTAAAATCAATGGCAGCATCGATTTCTTAGTTATCACAATGTTGCATTAATTTCAGTTTAATTACAAACTTATAGATTCACATATGAGATTCGTGTAATCGAGCATTTTTTTGTTAGACGAAATATAATATATTAAAAATAAGCTAGTTTCATCATACATTGTTTTGTTGCTAATTCGCATGTAATCTAACTGCATAGACTCTAAAATACTATATATATATATATATATATATATATATATATATATATATATGTATGTATATATATATATATTTGTTAAAACGTTTGTAATATATACATTAGAGCTAACAGTTAGTACGTCATAAAAGCTTTCTTAGAACTGCGAGATTCAGAATCCTTCATAAATATATTAAAATGTTGCGCTTGGTTCATAATCGTGATTTGAAAGATCTTAATTTGATAAAATAGTTTAAACACGAATATCCGATCAGATTTACAACATACTTAAAAATCGCTTTACTGTACAATCAACAACACGATTATCTCGTATCTCTCATGCGATAGATATCTCAAATACTTCCTATTTCGATATAATCTTGTACAGATTTGTAATAAATGGTTGGATGCTATCTGCTGGGTCGTTGCTCTTCCACAAGCGCTATTAATCGCTGTCGAGTTTTCTTATTATTTTGACACGTAGCCGAAATTAATCCGACTAAATGTTTAACTGAATATTCCTACAAAACACAATCATACATTTTACGTTATACAATGCAGATCAGGCGTCGTACGTTTATAGTATCACGAATTAAATACCTTGTGCTCTTTGATCCATTCTTCAAAACTATTCTCAGGAAAATAGTAAGCTTTAATATATGACTCGGCATACTCTCTATGCGGCATAGGTCTCAACAATGTCACCTTCTCGAACTTTGATCTCAGCTGTGTGAAATCGAGTTGCATCAGAGCTCTACCACCATTCGAGCACTTTTTGGCATAGGAGAATCTAGAATGGTAATATAATACGTTTTATTTTTAAGATGGATTTAATACATTTATAATATTAAAGAATTCTCTCTCTGAGAAATATAACAATAAAAATTTTCTATACCCTTCCACTAAAGTGTGTGTGATTAAGTGAGCCACGTTTTCCCATACTGCATTACAAACATCCACGCTTAAAGGAATATATGTTCCAATGGTGTTAAGTCTTTCGTTCAAAGTGCATACCTCCTATGAAAAGTATTAAATAATTTTTAATATAACGAATTATAATGTCTCTGTTAAACAAATTAGCGACACATACTTGAATTAGCGTGTCGATGTAATTAGAGTGTTGAGACATGACGTCCGTCACTTCCCAATTTACTTTGCTCATTAAATTTAAGATGTTCGCAACGTCAAATGCTTGCGATGCTACCGCCATGTAAACTGGTTTTCTCAAATCTGCAGTGGACGCTACTGTTTGCATATAAAACTGATGCAAAAATCCTCTTTGAGGACTGTTGGCAATAAGATGCTCTAAGTAAGGCTTTAGGCCTTCGTATTGTTGTCCTAAAAATATTAGAGACTCGACAGCTACAATACGTTCCGTTAATCCGTGAAGTTTCTCAGGCTGCGACAAATTCACAATGGATGAAAGCTGTGGTTGTCTTACTTTTTCGTAATTTGCATTGCCATTTTCTTCCATTGTATCGTTCTCAGAGATAATGAGATTTTCTCTGATTCGCGTTAAAGATAACTTTAATTTCGGGCTGTATAATGAATCGCTGTTGATTTGCTGAAAGAACAGACATATTCTAAATCACACTCTAGTTGTGTGAACACGATTAAGAATCATAGAATGTAAACTTACGAGATCCGATGTAAAGAATAAATGTACTGTGTAGAAGCATAGTTCGAAAAATTGTATCATGCTCTGTATGACAGTAATCGCGATCGATCGTAAAAGCCTGGACATCTGTAGGTACTTGCCGCACACTCTCAGTATGCTTAACGTCGTGTTCGTGACCATAGGTCCGGATTGTTTGAGTTTGCACTTCTTTTTATTAACTTTCGTATGGTCCGACTCATCGACGTAATCGTGCTTCAGTTCATCGGGAATATCATCATCAGACTCGTCCGAAAAGTATGCGGGTTGATCAATCTAGATAAAAATACACAGATGATCAATAATACAGATCATTTTGAAAATTGTTAAGATATATTATTCAATGGCTTTTGTACATCATCGTGTATTAAGATATCTTCATCCATAGTATCGTCCAATCCTATCGTGAACGGTGACGAGCCGCCCTCTAAATATTTCTGCAAATCGATGCCCGTAGAATTGTCGCTGTCGCTTAAGTTTGAGCTGTCTAAACTGTTCCACATTTTACAGTTGTTAAGTGAAGGTTTCAAACTACGAAACTCTAATAACTGGGTAGCCATGAAATTGGACTTTACAGGGCACAATTCCCAACCGTCATTTTCCAGGAATATTCTCAGCTCATCCAAGCGAGATGCGTGATAATTAGAGAAATAGGATAAGGACTGCTTTCTAATGGATTCCTGTAAATTCTCAGATTTGAAACCACAAAGCTCTTCCCCAATTTCCATCAATCTGTAATTAAAATTAATTAACAGATATTTCAAAGATGATTTATTTGATTTATTCATTATCAAGTGATAAATACATTGTTATTTATTATCGATTCACTTACCTATTAACTATACTCAATATCTGAACAAACTGTTCAAACTTGATGTATGTCAAATTAGCATTCATCAGATATATTGATATCTTTGTTTCCACATCCTGCCACACGCGAACTTTGGTATGCTCTAATTTTTGCTTAACATATTGCTTATTGAATGTCGCCTCCAAATCCTTAACGTCGGATTTACACTCCAATTTGTCCTCTTGCGCATTGTGCCAATTTACAATTAGATAACACGATATCAATATTGTCCACAATGATTTGCACAGCTCTGTTAGACAAACTATGTATTTATCATGGGGAACATCCTGACACACTTGTTTATATTGTCTTTTCATGTCGCCTCCTGCATAAGAGTGAATGACAGTCAACGCAGTGCTCTGAATGGCAGTGGTAAAATGCATATGCAATTGATCCATGGCGGATTGAGTCTTCCCTAGTAACATATATGCCTCTTGAACAGAAGAGTATACTGTCACATCGAATTGAGTACACATAGTAGAGAGTGTACTGTCTAAGGCATCTTCCACTTGTTCTAAAATCTCTTGTAATTTCCCATTCAATGCAGCGATACAATGGAAATGCTTATAAGTTTGAGCTGCTCTTTGGCATTCCAAAAGAAGCGATATGGCTCCAGGATAATTTCCTTCTTTTAGTAACTCTTGTAGACGATCTCCCGTACGTTGCTGATAACACATACATTAGTTACACATGTGATATAGAAAAATTTTTTCTGTTTACTTCATGTGAGGTTAAGTTAAAATATACATCATTCCTTAGTATAAAGTTTGAAAGATGAATATAAAATATAAAGCAACTTACCAGCGTCTTTATAGTATTTAGACTGTTTAATAGTTCCTCAATTACTTGTCGTCTCTGATAATTAGCTAATATGCCTAAGCTGGCTGTTGTAAACTGTTTTTTGGCTAATGTTAAATCTGCTCTTCCCATTTTACATATTTCTAGAGCATCTTGCAATTGTTCCTGCAGCAGCAGAATCTTGTCGAATTCTACTTCACAGGCACTCTGGTTTTCTACAATAAGCTTGAATACTTTCTTAGAGACTGCTTTATGTTGTTGCTTGAGTTTTTTGTAACATTTCTCAAGTTCTTTAGGATGCAATATTGTTGGTAATTTCTCTAATTCATAACGTATTGGATTAAATTTACTATCAGTAGTATCAAAGTAAATATCTTCAATAGAATCTAATATATCTTGATCTGGTATAGGCTCGCTCTCTGTTGACTGATCAGCCTCTGAACGAAGATCTTCATGTTTTTGTGGGTCAGGTGGATTAAGCAAATCGGGATTTAAACCCATAAGCGGTATTTTAGTTGCATTCTAAAATGTAACCAATAATCATAGATTATATATTTATTTTAATAATATAAGAAATTAAGTATTACTTTCTTGG
Organism: Linepithema humile; assembly: GCF_040581485.1. Classification (NCBI taxonomy): domain Eukaryota; kingdom Metazoa; phylum Arthropoda; class Insecta; order Hymenoptera; family Formicidae; genus Linepithema; species Linepithema humile. The sequence continues at coordinate 24,264,202 of NC_090132.1, read as the reverse complement.
AGATAAGTAATATAAAATTATAAAAATTAAACAAATATTCTTTAGAATTATACATTGCATACACATTGTTTTCACACGACCAATATCAAAACTATATTTTTTCAATTAATTATTAGCAATTACACATTATTAGCAATAATTTCCTCTAAAGTAAATTAGGAAGGCAAAAAGAGTGGAATGTTGCAGAACATGACATTGTTTGACAGCGAAATGTCAAATTCAATTGTATGTCGCATAACCTAACCTCTGCAATAGTGCAACGCAGTAACATTTACTTCGTACAATATTTAATTATGAAATATTATTCGCAAAAAATAACTTGCCTGCTTGTTAATGAGGCCGAAAAACTTAAACTTCAAATCTTCCATGATGTCAGATTGCATTGTGACCGTCAAACCAGACACACATTCTCATCTGTTTACTTGATCGCACTCGGCTGATGCGCCTTGCGTTAGCGTGACATTTCTAGGAAGTAGAAGCGGTATAATCTCGATCGGACATCGATGATCCTTTCGGTCACTATTGGCGAAGATTTTAACTTGTATTTTGAAAAACTTATTATTTGCGCTCGTCCACATGCAATACGCGAAATAATAACAATACCGTCAAAAGATTATCAACAACGATCCCTTTTGAAGTTAGCCAAGCATTTATTGGCATTTATACCACGTATTTCAAGAGCCTTAAGTTTCCAATAGTGGATGCGCTCTACGCCGCTATGTTCAGGTGTGTGCACAGAATCAGATCGAACGACGCCCATGGATCACGTTTCAGTTGAGTTATCTTTGTTTTACATTATAAAGAAGGAAGAACAGAATCTTTAATCGATTCATAATCGATCCATAAATATGAGATCCTTATAGATGCATGCAAATGATTGTTAACTACATATATAGGTAATGTCCATATTATGCAATAAGTATTCTTAAAATGGTGAAGGGTAAAAATAAAATAGTAACGAGATCAAGTAGCTACGCAGGGTTGCCCAATCGATTGCAATCTACCGGTCGATTCTTTGTGATAAGATCTTCACACTTTGATTTTTATTTCGTTTGATTCTATTATAAAATTTATGTTTGTAATTTTTATATTTATTTTGTTCCTATTAATTTATATTACAACACTTGGTTTGTCTCGATTAATATGTTTGATAAACGTTGAAATCACATCTTAATTTTGTATTTTTTCCTCCGTATATGGATAGATTGCGTGTCGCTCTATCAAAAAAAGTAGCTCGCATGTACAAAAAGATTAGGCAGCACTGCTAATATCGCATATGACGTAGGATATCCTAGACATAGCAAGTCGATTTCGTCGATGAATTTAAAATCATTAAATTTATGATACTAAATACTGGAATTTCTTCTATAATTAATTCCATTGAATAAATTTTCATTTTTATATTTTTGACTGTACAATTATTATTGACGAAATAATATGATTCATATATTTTCAAACAAGTATTATGATTTGTTTCGGAAAAAGTTATTTGTATTAATATAACATGAACTTTATGTTGAATCGGACAGACATGTAATATGGATGTAATTACTTGCCGTTATGTCATTTCTCTGGAATAATCTTTTGAGGAAAAAAGAAGTGTGGCAGAAAAAAAAAAATAAAAAAAGATGTGTGGGATGCGTTGTGATCCAAGTAATATCACGTAATATCAGGTAATAACTTGGATATCGGTGGTATCCAAGTAATTACCTGAATCGCAATTCATCTTCCTGAAATTTAATAAATCGACTTTCGAGGTTAACAGGCTTCATAAAATTCCAACATTAAAGTAAAAAACTTCTATATTAGAAGAAAAATGGTTTTCTGATAAAATTATAAATTGTATTACATTTACAAATTTATTTGATTATTTGATAGAATATAATGTTTATATAACATCATATAGTAGATATAATGTATTTGTTTTTATTATTTTTGCCATTTTATATATTAAAAATCATGCTTATCAATCATGTAATTGTTTTTAATATAGTTTGGCAATAAAGCTGTTATCTGATGTATAATATTTCAGAATGTATGGCAAATATGTCCCATGTGGTGTCAAGGATTTCATCTGGCTCTTTGCGCTTTGCGATTGAAAGTAATCGATATCGTTGACGATGTTATATCACATAAGCGATACTCGGCAATATCTACCACAATTAACATTATTATATTACGATGGAATAATTAGAATCAGATCGTCTAATGAAGTACCGAGCGTAATTTGAATGGCATCGTGTGGTATTTGAGAACGTTGAGCAGGAACGGAGATCCGGTCAGAGATAACAACAAACTCGCCATGAAATTATTAAGCGCCGGCGTATTATCACCGGCGTATTATCACGGCATAAAAGTATCTTGTAACAATAGGCAGAAGTTATCTATTGGATGAGAACAGGAGCGTAACAGCAAGTCATAGAACCTTGAAAAAAGTAGGTAAGTAGTGGTAGTAATCTTTGAGGCATAGATGGAAAATATTATAAAACTAATTTTATATAAATATTTGGCACTTAACAAACAGGATAAATCAGAGAATAACAAGACAATGAAAACTGGAAGCATGATTGACTTTCAGTCAACTTATTGTAGTTATACGCATTGTCCAGCTCATGTTACATCAGTGTGCGATGGCGATTGAAATCGATGCGACTGAGCGCAAAGCAAGCGTGGGTGTTCCAGGGTAAACTTGCGATCTCGCGTCGTGGGATTGGCCCTAGTCGGCGTAACCGGGTGGTCGATTGGTCGACTGGCCTCCACCACCACCGGGCCGGCGTACATCGCCGCAGGTGAGATCCGCGCGGCTCAAGGCGCGTAGCGCAGGTGTGTTCGCAGTGTGGTTGTGCACCCGCTGTCACGCGCCAGCCAGGGACACGGAATCTCCCTTCTTGCGGGCGTGAGAAGAAAAAAGAGGTGGCGAGAAGCAGAGCGAACGACGTGGGCTAGATCGTGAGCGACAGAGCGAGAGAAAGAGAGAAAGCAGGATTCCGCGAAAGGGCGAACTATAAGTGGTGGGAGCGACCCCGCCGTTAACATTCACACCCACGCATACACGCACACGCGAATACAGCCGAAGCGAAGTTCTCTCGGGGCGAGGAACCTTGCGCGAACCACCCCCGAGGAGTTACCTCGGTCTGGCGCACAAGTGCCAGCGGACAAGCAAGCGAGCGAGCAGGTGATTGTCGCTGGGTGACGATACATCACCGGGTTCGTGCTCGCGCGGAAGAACAAGACTCGCGGCGAAAAGGGAATTCCGGCGAGAGGAAGAGAGCTCGTGCGTGCTCGACTCCGTCACGGCAAATAAGAATAACAGTCTATCTCTGTACGTTCGTATCCGCGAAGAGAGGATGGTCCGGAGATTCTGCAACGGTGCGGTTGCACTTGGCATCGCCCTGACGGCCTGCGCCGCCTTTCCGCGCGCCGTCATGGCGATCGACCTCAGCCGCTTTTACGGCCACTCGAAACGCTCGGGTAAGTGATATATATTGCACATTATCGATGAAATTGACACCGCGAGAGTTAGGAAAGACTGCCGCGCGCGAAAGCACGCGAATGCGCTTTCAAGAAAGCACGATTCTGAGGCGCCGACGGGGCGCGAAATTGAACACGATTACGCACGATTAATCACGCGCTGAGTATCATATCGGCTGTTTTGTAAAAAACATGCTAAATTTTTTCTAAAACAAGAATCTTTTAATATAAAAAAAAATATATATGCAAAAAGACGTTACAATTTTAATGATATCTCCATTTCAAATAGTTTGGAGTTGTAGAATATCGAGTGGAAGCAATACATTATTTTCTGGCAGTTTATAACGTTTATAAAATTTTTATTTTACATAATTAAATATACAGCAATTAAAATTATCCGAAGTAGAAGTTTCATCAAGATTCACAAATAAATGTCGAAATAATTATTATATTTTATGCTTTTACGTCTTTTTAACAGTTACATATGTTAGCATTCGACAAAGCCATAAACTATTGTAGTTTTTTAAGCAGCATAGTTTTAATTGTTAATGATATATATTTAAATAAATTTTTATATTTCTGTTGCAATATTAAAGTCGGATAAACAGGATTAAGCACGCAAATGTTAGATAACTTGCGTATTATCTCTTCTGTCCGCTCAAACGCAGTGTTAACTACTGCGATAGCAGTAGTTCGAACTGAAAAGTTTGAGATTAACTTAAAAATTAATTAACAGTTTGATTGCAAAATTCTATCTAGGGAAACAAAAAAGTTGCTGTAGATATTAATTAAGTTAAAGTTGATTTCGCGCGAACTTGTTAATAAGTTTATTTTATCTTCTCGTTTCTGTCGGGATATATATATAAAATGTTTCACTTTTCTCCCTCTCTCTATTTATTCATTATTATTATTATGTAGTAATTCATGAATTATTTAAACTTTTCTTTAATAAGCTATCGAGAGGTAATTATTTCACAACTTTCACTTTTCAGTTGTTCCATTATTTATCTTTGTCATTAACAATAAGCCGCTCAAAATTCTGTTAAAGCTTGTTCCCTTGTAATTAACTGACAATGAAACGAATGATCCTGTCAGAAGTTGATTAAAAAAGAATTAAATTGCGAAAGAGTTAAAGGGGTTTATGCTTTAGCACATGGGATAACGTACGGCGTATAGACACACATAAACTTTAATTTTTATTAAATTAACATTTTACACATTAATGTTTTCTCATGATCATTCCCAGGCAACGTGCTCGTAACGGCATGGGCAGAGGAAACGTTTCCAGGAAACAGCAATGCTCTTCGCATTACCATCCTCCTGCAAACTTCTATTAAAGTTAACGGGCGCGTATATATATAGAGCGCGATTATATGGCAGAGCCGTTTCGCTGGAACTCGCGATCATATGGGAGTGTGCCCTCTCCGGCGGATAGTTACATGTCGCTCGGTCAATAACGCGCATACCTGGCGTATCCAAGCCGTATATAGCTGTTTGTACGCAGATGACATTTATATAGAAAAACGCGTTTTTATCCGACCCGCGTTTATTCAGGGTCGGAACTGAAGCAGGTCAAACGGTTGCTTCATCGGACCCATTTTTAATCGAACCCCTGCTAATCACCTTTCGTCTACTTTCCAGTCTTTTAATTCACGGAAATTGCCATTCTGTTTGGCGATCAAATGCAAAATAGAAGGTAAAAAGAAACAGATACTTTTTAGAATTGAAAATAAAAAAACAATATGTCTTTTCCTTGTTGTCCAGTCAACGTTTATTTTAATTAAGAACTTATTTTAATGAAAAATTCTAAGTGTATTTTAATTAAAATGAATCAATAAGCAAAATGTATAGAATTAAAGAATAATAGAAATTCTCTTTACATACATTTGTCGATAAAGAAACATTGTTATATAAAATTTTAAAAGTTTCTTTTTTCACTTTTGCGTTTTATCGTCAAGGAAATAATAAGTACCGCAAATTTTCTGAGAGAAGTGTAAGCAAAAGCGTGCTTTCATCAAGAAAGTTGTTCATAATTCGTATTACTCGAACATAAAAGCTCAACAAAGTTTCAGCAGCTAGCAGAAAACTCCGGAACACGCGTCTGGAGAATTCAGAATTAAGAGCGGTGGTCGTCGATCGAAATGTTCTCATATAAAATTTATCATATCTGCCGCCGTGAATATCGCTCGGTTGTATGAAATAACAAGCAATCTTTTTTTAAATACTCTCTCGACGATCGTTTCATTCGGAATGCATTGAGGTCGGAAGTCGGTCCCGCGGCGACTATTCACCAGGGGAATCGAAGCTTTTCATTTGATCGGTAAAATATTCGCTTGCAATAATAACGTTTACGTCGGATTACGACCACGCGAAACTCCACCGTGCGTGGGCGTCTTATCTAAACATGTAACGAAAAAAAAAAATTGCGACGCTTACGTAACAATTTTAATAACTACGTTCTTGCGACGCGATCTCCGATATGATAAATATTATCCCCAATATGACGAAAGACTTTTCCGTTGATTGGCAAAATATTTGTCTATAATATTGTTGAAACATGCGTGGGTGCCTCGTTTAAACACGAGAGAAAAAGGTGCACTTGTCACGTTAGCAATTTAATAACGCTGATGGCCTGCGATACGTTTGTCGGCGCGGCGGCTATCGAATTCTTAACACGTCCCTAAATTGCACGTCACCGGAAAGGCTCTGTGAATACGACGCCACGTATGTTTGCAGTGTAAATTACATTTACGCGCAAAATAAACGTGGGCGATCGTGTACAACGAATGTGGCACAATATTACACAATCGATCGTCGAGCAGCCGCTGCACTATAACGTGATGTTTTTCATTTAGCGCGGAAACGGAGATTGCAATCAAGATTAATTTCCGGTCGTTAATAAAAAAACTTTCTTTTGAAGTGGAAATATATGAAATAATTGAACGGATACTCATAAACTGTCACGTTGGGTTTATTAATTTTCTTTGTTCAGGTATTATAAATTGTTTGTACGGAATTGAATGTGTAGAAGGAAAAGGCTTTTTTCGAACAACTTTCACAAAATTTAACATAAATAGTTTTCTTATTTTGTAAATAGAAAAATATAAAAGATTTAAGCATAAAGAACATTAAAGAAAACAAATTTTAGTGACGAGTTTTTCAAGAAAAAAATAAATTTGTACAATTATTCTTACAAATAACAATTGAACATTTACAATTATTTTAATAGTTCTTATAGATCAGAATCGCGTCTTGTTAACTGATTTTTAAGAATCATTAACTCTGCACGCCGGTTGTCGCGTGAGCAATGCGATCGCGTGTTCCTCAATTATCTCGAAAGCTTCGCGTAGCAAGGTGCTTTGTCGTATTATCCGTATGCGTCGCGTTTATTAATTCTGTTTCGGATCCCTCGCTTAATGCGCTTTAATGCGTTATCGTCGTAATTTGATCATCCCGACGAACATATCTCGCTCTTTCTGAACTTTCACTTCCCTGAAGTAATTAACCCGTGTATACACATACGTGTTTCCTTTTAATTATTCGCACTTCGCGAAACACATGCACGCCTAATTTTACATCTAATGTGTGTATTTGTATATTTTAGATGCTTGCCACCCGTACGAACCGTTTAAGTGCCCGGGCGATGGTATTTGCATCTCGATACAATATCTATGCGATGGCGCACCCGATTGTCAGGACGGATACGATGAAGATTCAAGATTGTGCACCGCAGGTGAGCGCAGCTATTAATTTAATTAGCGATGTTATAATTTTAATATAAATATAAAATTAATTTAATGTTTAATATTAATATAAAATTCAATTAGCGATTTAAAAATTTGTATATAATTTATGAATTAAATTTGCTTGTGAAAAATACAACATAAAAAGTATAAAAATATAGCGTGAAAAATTTATCGTAAGATACAAAAGATATAAAAATATGATTTGTAATACATTTTATATTTTTGATGTAATATATATTAATATGTTTACAATTCGTTATAGATTTAACTTAAACACATATTATTTTGTAAACATATCGTTCGATGTGGATGCACTCGATGATGTTCGGTACAGCTGCACTAAACGTTACTATAAGGAGGAGGAGATGGTTGTTAGTGCACCCGTTTGGTGCATCTATACTGTGTGTTATTGTTATTTTTTCATTTATTTTTCGATTAATCATTCCCATGAATACTGATGAACCTTAATTTCTCTGGTTATTTTTTTAAATTAGAAAAAGAAAATTAATTTAACTTAGCTTTAAGTAATATTTATTTAGAAACAAAGCTGTTGTATTGATTTTGCATTTATTTCACTTTACAACAGTTACGGAATCTGCTTTCTTGCTGTTGCAGCCAAACGACCGCCCGTAGAAGAAACCGCGAGTTTTTTGCAATCTCTGCTGGCCAGCCACGGTCCCAATTATTTGGAGAAGCTATTTGGAACTAAAGCGCGCGATACGCTGAAACCTCTTGGTGGCGTGGAGAAAGTAGCCATCGCGCTATCCGGTAAGTTCCTTGAAGTAGAATAAAACGCGATTTTTATACAAATAGCAATACTAAATAAGATATCGAGCCGTCTGACCTATTTTACAATATCACAGTAAAGCAAGAAATCTTTCCCTCGTATTCTCTCTCGCTGAAAATCTATTTAAAAATCAAGATCATCACGTTGCGTAAAACAATCACGAATATCTTGGTATTTAATTTTACATAAAAATTGGCAGTTCAAGAAATCATTATATTTCTGTCAAGGATTATATATATACTTGAAAAATTTTGACAACATATATAGAGGAAGACGTATAGAACTTTATATATAGAGAGAATCCTTATTCTTCTACTTTATCCTCGAAAGATCCAATTTCGCAATTTCCTGGCCCTTGACGATCTGTTTCGGCCGTCAGAGTCGCAGACAATCGAGGACTTTGGAGCGGCGTTGCACTTGATGCGCTCGGATCTCGAGCATCTACGCTCGGTTTTCATGGCAGTGGAGAATGGTGACCTGGGCATGCTGAAGTCTATCGGTATCAAGGACTCTGAGCTGGGCGACGTCAAGTTCTTCCTCGAGAAGCTCGTTAAAACGGGCTTTCTCGATTGAATGGCCACCGTCGAATCATTGCTGCCGCCGCCGCCGTCATCGTCGCCGCCGCCGTCGTCGTCGAGGACGAGCTGCCGCCGCTGCATCGCCGCCGGTGTCGCATTATCGTCGTCACACCAGCCGACCCTTTATTTGATGAAGCCTAATTCGTCCTTTCCGATGGCACCACCGTCTTTCTTTCATCGCAAGTCCTCGTGCGCAGAATGTATCCTGTCATTTTTTCTTCCTATTCTATTCTTCTCGGGTCACTTACTCTGGCTTCAAAAACGCGACAAGTGCAACTGCAAGCACCGAGATAATCGTCGATACGAGCATAGAAATACGAGAGCGAATCGAATCCTGTGCACAATCGTGATAAGGCAGATTTCCACTTTGCATAATTCGTAGCTGTCGCATTTTGAATAATGAATTCTGTTACGCGCATATTTCGTAGCTGTCGCGCTCGGATAATTAATTGTTACACGCATCGAGCGTAGATCTGCTTAAAAAAAAAAGAGCGATAATTGAAATGCAACTGATAGCTAATGTACCTTATATTCTTTCGGAGAGTTTATTATTGCGATTTTGCACGAATCTGCGTGAAAATACAAGCACGAAGAATATAATCGAACTAATTGAAAAAAAAAAAAAAAAACACGTAAGCTTTGTACAGTTTGCAATCTAATATTGACTATTGAAACTCAGACATCTAAATATTGACTATTGAAACTTGAAACTCGGACATTTAAAAGTTACAACGTAACATTTAATCTGGTTCACTCTCTAAACAATTACTAATTCTAAATGTGATCAAATTGTGAAATATTTCGACAGGACTTCCTCTCTTTCGCTTCTCTCCAAAATTTGATCAATCTCGATATGAACAAACAATGAGCATTTACCCGACCTATTTCTAAAATATTGAGTTTTCTCATGTATTTTACATCATAGGGTTACCCTCATGCGTACGTGTGCTTTGCGTGTCCCGGTTTGCTTCGAGCCCTTGTCCATACACGAGCACCGTATCATCCTGAATAAATAATGAGACGTCGACGACAATCGTTCGCGATCGGCAATGTCGTACATAGTGTCTGACAGTTGTGCATTAAACTTGCTTAAAATAGACTTCAAGGAAATGTAATTCTTACTTGAAGATATTATTGGAATGTGTATCACCATTTATCAATTTAAAAATCAGAAAATTGAAAAATCTAAAAATTTAAAATCTTTTCTCACGTAAAATTATAATCAACAAATATTTGCACAACTGTTCAAAACTTTTAAATTTGCAGTTAGCACTTCTGAAAGACTTTCAGCGAGATTACCGTGAGAGTTAAGTTTCAAGAGAGAAACTCTGAGAGGGAGCTCTTGGAAAATAATCATGTTCAAGCATGGTGAAATGAAAATTGCATTACTTCGCAAAGGTCGCGCGAGACCGAAGCCGACCCTCTTAATATAACGCAATTTTTATTAAATGTAATGCTTTAACAACTTGACATAAATACCTTTCCTTGTGCAAACTGTTGGGGACCGGTCTTTAACGGAACTATGCTTTCACGGAGAGCTGGTTCGGAGGAGGGTGGGCGAGAGGGGTCGTGCAAAGATGTTCTATATATTCTTACTTTTGCATATAGTATCAAAGAATGCAATAATTATTCTCGCGTCACTCTTCCACTTTCCCTTGAAATATTCTGTTGATATTTTTTCCGAATATTGCTGTGACGTTTCTGTTGTAATTGCAGAGTAGCGTATTTTATATATTGCCGTGATAATAGAGACGATAGCTTTTATTAACGATTACTGCTGGAACAGTATTGATTTAGATCGACGTCTTCTCACTCCGCGTGTACATATTAATTTATTTTCACCGCAACCGCTCCTAATCGCGATAAGTTTTGCGATGTAACACTGCAACGTATTGAATATTAAAAAAAAAAAAGAAAAAAAAAAGAAAATAGCACAGACAAATCCCATGCTGAGAAATGAGATGAGAGACGACGCAGCTGTGTTTAACGTGCGGTGAAGATATCGTTCGCCTGAGTCTGAGAATCGGGTACTTTTGATTTTTCTCGGTGCAATTGAATATCACGCTATCGTAATACAGTGCAGCGATGTTGCTTGTGTGCGTTTTAAAATCGAGAACTGGGTACAAAAAGAAAAAATGGAGCATCGCGTCGCGTTCTTTCAGGGTATAACGCGCGTTAATTACTAGAGAAAGAAAGCAAGATATATATATATATATATATAATGCTAGCGTATTGATATTTTCATTACGGCAACACGATACATATCAGTACACATACATATCAGTAAATTATAAAAATTATATAAATATATATATAGAATGGAGTAAAGCGGTGCCGGGTTCTCTCGAGGTAGCGCTCCCTGTCATGCTTTTCTTTTACTTTAAAGAGAAAATTTACGCGTTACGAGTTAGAGATTCTTATATATATATACATATATAAATAAATAAAATTGTGCTATCTGCGACAATCGAGAAACAGCGGACGGGTGAGTCTAGCGACACCTTTTTTTTTACCTCGAGAGAATTCTCGTTGATGAGTAACGACATATCTATCTACTAAGCATATCTTCTAGTCGAAAACGATTGAGACATATCTTTTAATTAATATAATGTATAAGCGAATCTAGGTATATACATATATTATATAGACATATATATATACATAGCGAATACATATCAACAGAGAAATCACTTTTATCAGATGGTAGATAATATTTTGGTATATAAAGAAGAAAAAAAAGGTGTAACATTCCCTCCAGATGTCAATTACGGTCCAAAGTAGGGCCTGGACCGAGGGCAAAATCCGAGGGAACTTGTGTGTGTTAACGAACAACCGAACGGGGCATCACGAGGGTCAGAGCGCGTCGCGACATCTTTCTCTCTCCGCCTCTCCGTTACGTGCCTTGACCCTTTGGCCCCAATTTTGAGTAAGTCATAAGGTCAAATCTATCTCCCCCGAGAGCGGCAGATCAGAGTTCCACCAATACCTGATTATATATACTTATATATACTACGTTTCGGACACGCGTCATACATTGTCTTGAAATGTCAAGAGATTGTATCTTTTCTCATTCTGTCCTATATTTTATTATCTATATGTTTTATTATTAATCTTTTTTTATATACTAATTGCGCACGTGGAATATTTATTTTCTTTCTTGTAAAAATGAGATGAAAATAGTTTGAGAAATGTATTAATTTCTCAATTTGTTACTGATTGAAAAAGTCGACAGAAATTTATTTCACACTTGTTTTGTTCAACAAAATTATTTCTCTCTCTCTCTCTCTCTCTCTCTCTCTCTCTTTTTCTCTTATTTAGATTTTTATATTAATTTTTATATTAATTTTGAATTTTATTCTCATTTATGAAAACAGATTTGTGTTAAGAATATTCTATTCTTGACAGTTTAATTAAGTTGTGACATAAATATGTTCAAGTCATATCATCATATCAAAAGAGAATATATTTCCTCTTTTCCAAAAAAACTGATTTAGATTTAACTGATGTTGAAAAAAATTAACCGTTATTTAATTAACATTTTTTAACTAGTTTTAATTATTTTATTATTAGAATTAATTTTCTTAATAATTTAATATTTGATCTTATCATTTAAAAATAAACTACTAAAGTAAATTTTAAGAATAATGATTTTAAAATACATTTTCTCATGAAATCACTCCCCAAGATCTGCATTTGTAGATTGTTTTAATCAGTAATTTTAATTTCAACATTTTAGGAAAATTGTTGATCCGTCCACAGCGTTTCGGTAATAAACAATTCAGTCGTTTAGCGTCCTACCGTGCCCTTTGGCATTATTTACCCTCTGATAAAGGGTAAATTTAAATGGCTGGTTAAAAGCGATGTGTCATATGCCAAAGGGAGATTATAAAATTTTACATTTCCTGTCTAGTGAGCATTAATTAATTTTGAAACCACATAACGCAGAACGATTGTAATAAGTAAATCTACAATGCACGATGAGCAGTAAATATTTCTACTTTTATTATTTAGCAGTTGTGTTATGTTTCTTCATATTTGATCTAAATAGCAAGACTTAAAAAAATTGAAAAAAACATTAATTAGAACACTAATATGATACAGAGCATTCTGCAATAAAAAATGCGAGATATGTTGTAGCAACTTTTATGAAAATATCTTACCTGGATCGGCTATAATATGCGCAATCGCATGGATAATTTATTAATACATGAAAGATATATAATACTTTTTGTAGGTATATGCGTTTACCCACATGTATGCACATAACATATATATTATAATACGTTGTTTCATCCGTAGTTGTTTTATTACTTTCATTGCTTATTTATATTGACTGTTATATTATTATTACAATACATATATGCATTGCTCTCTTAGATGTTAAGTTAATCAATAAATCGAAGTGATTATATAAGAGACATATGTAATCTTCAACCTTGTCATTTCAAGCCAATAGAATGCACGCGGCATATGCATATACAAGATATATATGTATAAAAAAAGCAAAAAAACGTATTGACCATCTCTTAATTATCGAGATTTAACAATGTGATAATGTATTAAAGTGTCACGCACCGTCGTATTGTCTATGTTACTTTTCGACTTCTAATTGTTCTACTGCCAAAGCGTTTCTTATTATACGGCAAACTGCGACATACTATATGTACACTGTAAGTAACCCTCTGCTTCTTAAAGTTTTGTACTTCTATTCATTGGATACAGCATTCTTGGGGATAATTTTGTCGCGCGATAATATAATCATTGAATAAAGCGGATGTTTCTTCAGTTTTAATTGCTAGACTTGAAATTTGCACATCACACGTTACATGTATGATTTCACCGTGCGTGCGAAGGTAATATACATTGCATTATTATCTGATGAACATGAGTAGTCACGTATCTGCAGTCACGAATCCCGCCTGTGTAATCACAATTTGAAAAGATTAGTTTCTGCTGTATCACGTCTCTTTTGCATTCGTTTGTACCATTTTGTTAACGATGTAATATGATATTCTGATCTGTATAGCATTTGCTTTTCTCTTTCTCTATCTCTCTCTTTCTCATTCGGCACGACCACTATGTCTGTTAAGGAACAGGAATTGAACGAATCTCACTACTTCAGATTGTATGCTAGAAAGGATCAATTGGAATGTCGTGGTATTATTTCAAACAGCTTGTTTTTGGATCGTTTAAACAATAAAATATTACAAAAGACTTCTGAAAAAAATTATCTATTTATTTAAATATCCATATTGCTGCATTAAATGTCACAGAAAGTATCGCTTGAACACATAACTATTCATAGGTAGATATATTTGGTTCAATTTCCATCTAATTCCGTCTAATCTGCTCGGTAATCAAACAAATTTTTCATCGGTTGGTTTCACCAGTTCGTACTTTTCCGTGACTCCACCGATGGTCGTCAATTCTTTCACCAAACTTCGTATATCGATTTTGCGAGAAACTATTAATTTACGTTCATTATCGGAGCCATAGCTGCGTGATTTAAGACCCATTGTTCGCGCAATTCTAAAACAGATTAAGATAGTCTCATCAAATATAAACAAAATTTTTTTGCAAACGTGCGGCTCCAAAAATACATACTGATGGATCATCGCTCTTTCTTCATTGGTAAAGTCCAAAAATACAATGTCATTTTGCATATCAGTCTTGAGAAAATCTTTAAATAGCTTTTGACATTTAGCCTTTATTTCACGCGTTGTGTAAGAATTACCTTTCAATCCCAGACCTTTCCGGCTGATTTGTGACTGGACCCTGCAAAATAAAAAAAATAAAATTTTTTTATGAAATTAAAATTTTTAAAGAAATTATCAAGAAATGTTATTAGTTACTAACATCGCAGACATAGGTTCTAAAATACCCTGCTCCGATTTTCCAAGTCCACCGCCAGTCCAGCCCATCATTTTCATCAATTTGTTTCCAATGCTATCAGATTTCCAATCATCACCAGAGGTACTTTTTTGCGGTTTCATGTCCTTCGTTACGGTCACATTTGATTTTGCATCAAACTTTTGTTTAACCTAAATTATAAAATATATGAAGTTCATAAAAAAATATTTATATATCTCTATTTCGTTATCTGTAGCTATTATTTGTTATAAATAAACATCGAAATATCTTTTTCCTATATTCCTATTCATATTCCTATTCGAGTAAAATCGCAATTTTTTTTCTTTTTACTTTAACAGTATAGCAATGCCTTCTTAATTCGTTTAATGCGATGATGGCTGCTTCAATTTTGGCAGTTTTTTTATTGGAATCGGCGTAAGATGCCAATTTTGAATTCATATAAATGGTGCATTTCCTAAAATAAAATATAATGAAAAATTATCTTCTAATAATCTTTGCAACTATACAAGTTGACAAACATTGTGTTTTACATGTCAAAAATTTGGTAAGTTTTCTTTAATATTATAAGAATAAGCTTACCAAATTTCTTGCTTCTGAATATATTTCCATTCTATATTAGCACCAGCTATATTAGCTGAATTGTGCAATATAACTTGTGGATTGTCACCTGGTCTTTCCCACAAAATAATATCTCCATAAGGATTATTTTTAACTGTTACATTTTCCTCTGTTTTTAATCTTTTAGAAGGTATTTTCTCAGTATCAGATTGATCGTAAGATTGATACTTGTGACTAGTTGTATTGGACATAGATGTTTTCATGGCATCAGAAAGTAATTTTTTAGCATCAGGTTCTTTAGAAAATGGTTCGATGTGATCAGTAGCCTTTGACGTTTGTGGAATAGATGTGTTTGATGCGTGCTCTTCTGTGACATTAGATGTTCGAGCAATACATCCTACACAAAAATAACATTTCAAAATTATTACACAAATTATAAATTGTATTTAATATATATATTCTTATAATGAGTACGTATATTTGAAAAGTTAAAACTTTCAAATATAATACAAAATGCACTGTAGAATTGAATATAAAGAAAACAAACAAAATGTGTAAGCTATAACTCACAATTTTTTTTTATACCTTTGACCTTAGAACTAGCTGCTTCTGACGCTTGCACAAATGTTCTTTTTAACTTTTTCTTTTGTTTTTCTCTATATTCAGCTGCAACATCTTCTGATAGTTCTTTTACCAAATCCATTGTTTCTTGCGGATATCTACAAGAATTTATACAAACTTATAATCATGAAATACAAAATTTATATGTACTTGTATATATTTTTCTAAAAAAATTTTTATTTTACAAAAATGATAGTATAGCTTATATAGACATCATCAATATCATACCTGCATCCTAACAATTCAATATTAACGAATACTTGAGCTAAACACACAAGTACATCCTCTGAGAATTTGTCTTTATGAGCTAATAGAAATTTGCGCCTTAGCTCCCAATGTTCGTCAGATTCGTATTCTACTTTATACTGTTCCACATCCTCGTTTGTACTCATTTTCACTTTTATCACTTTTATCACTTTTATCACTTTTATGTCGTCTTCGACAAATATTTCAGTTTTAGTAAATCTGTTCGTAAATATTCCAATCTCTGTCTTGTAAATATTGGGCGCTTTCCATTTAGCGACACAAGTCGACACAAGATCAAGTGAAAAAGAAAGATAGAATAATGCTTGTGTCGATTTGTGTTGCATGGAAAGCACCCATAATACACTTTGCAATATCTTTTTATCCTTTTTTTAATTCAAAATTTTTTAAAGTTTAGGCTGTCGAATTTGCTAATGCCCGATTCTACTAACGTAGATTAACTTTAATCTCGGTTCAACTTACTTTTCACCTTTTTCTAATTCTTAGAACTAGAGTTTTTAGCTACATGGGACTGGTAGAGAAATTTTTTACGGAACGGACGTGAACGGAACACTCAGACTGCTTTCACATGAGTCGTAACTTGCGTAAGCGTAATTTATGTCAGTCAATCAAATCATTCAGCTATCATATGCAAAATTTTGCGTATAGTATCTGAACGATTTGATTGGCTAACACAAGATACGCTTACGCAAGTTACGCTTCATGTAACGGCACCCTAAGACCGTCTCAACCAATGAGCATGTTATGTAAATCAATATGGCGCTTTTATGCTAGATGTTCATTGGTCGAGACGGTCTTATGCTATGCATATACAGTTATGTCATTTTGTGTGTGATGGCCTTTAGTATAGCATACATGACGTAACTCTACTCAGTGTTGCGATATGGGACCGGTTGTATGCGCATGTGCGGCAATACGGCGTCAGTAGTGTCTCATACAAATTAAACAAGGCACCGTTACCCCGCTACATTAAAAATATTTCTAAATTTTTTGAAATTGATTGAAATTTTTTACTTCTTGGTTTTTTAGCTGCTGGCTCCGTAGATTCCATGCTTGTAAATAAATAAATCTTACCTTATTTGTAGTCACCAGACCTTCTCATGTCAAAACGTCCCGCCATACGGTCAACACATAACATATAACGGCACTGGATCTCCATCACCGCACATGCGCAGAGCCGCACATGCGCATACAACCGGTCCCATATCGCAACACTGACTCTACTGTATAGCACTTATAACGAGAAGAGAGAAGAGGTTAGAAATACCGGTGATCGCATGGTGTATATTCAGGTACATGAAATTCTTTAACTTGTAATTGGGATATATTAAAAGTTAAATAAAAGCATGACATTGCCAACTTCGGCGAAGGTAGGAATTGGATGGTAGGTGTGTAT